>NW_028141165.1:15390821-15453426 GCF_030444845.1 Prenolepis imparis | reverse complement strand
AAGCAGTGGTATCAACGCAGAGTACTGTGACAGCATATGCAGTTTGCAATTATTATCTGTATTAATTAAATTAATTATATATATATATATATATATATATATATATGTATATTAATCATGTAATTCTAAAAGTGCAAATTGTGTATTTCTGCGAACGGATAGTTACTAAGAATGACTGAAAGAATTATCTTATACTTTAAGTTTCTTGTAAAAAGCAGGCCATTAAAAGATTAACTTTCGCAAATCATTTTCAGCGGGTCAGCTTACGAGGGACAATGGCAAAATGGCAAGAGACATGGCTTGGGCATGGAAACCCGTGGCCGTTGGCTGTATCGAGGAGAATGGACTCAGGGATTCAAAGGTCGTTATGGGGTTCGACAATCTACTACATCCACGGCGAGATATGAAGGCACATGGTCCAGCGGTCTACAGGACGGTTACGGCTCTGAGACATACGCTGATAGTGGTAAGTATCAAATTTCTATATCGCGATTAAAATATTTTATTTTAAAATACATATTTACAACTAAAATGTATGATACATGAATTTTTCTTTAATAAATTATTGGACACCGTTTGTTCTTGAAATAGATAGATAAGCGTTGATATACTTTTTTATTTGTAGTCTACACGACAAAAAACGGTCATATGATAATGAGTATAAAAATACATTCTGTCCGAATTATATACATAAACATTTTTTTCTTGCCTTGTCATCTGTTTTGTAAGAATGCCTAATAAATTGAATAAGCGGAAATTTGATTCTAGAATAGGTATTGTATTGTTTATTTTATTTTATATAAAAAAATTGTTTGATATACAATAATTTTTCTTTTCGCAAACGTTTCATATACACACATTGATTTATTGATTAAAAATTCAAGCATATAATTTACGCATTGTGTTATTTTCATATATGTATAAAATCATATAATACAATGTCAAATTAATTCTTACTGTTTTACTTGTTACTATTATTAATATAAATAAAATGATAATTATACAAGAAAGAATAATAATAGTATTATAAAACTCATTTTGCTTTTATCATATGTGAATTTTGCTAATATAAGTAAATGTACATATATAACGATATATTAACATGCAGGAAATTAAACGGCTTATAATGCAGCATAATAAAAATAAAGAAAAGGAAGGACGTATTACAGAGAAAAAGAATTTATATTATGAAAAAATTTTAATTGTGCAATATCTCAAAATAATTAATTAATACATTTCTTAATAAATTATAACGTGTAAATGTTTTAAAGGATTATAATTAATTATAATAAAATCAAATTCACACACACACACACACACACACACACACACACACACACACACATACACAACAGACAGAGTGTCCCAAAATTAGTAGTATACCAGTTAATGGCAGATTCCTCGATCATTTGGAGACGATTTTTCCTCAGCAAAAATGTCGACGAAGACCATCATCTTTTCAATTTTTGCCATTATGTATCTTTGTAACTAAACCTTAAATTAAATATCTATTAAAATAAACTCTACGTGAAATTAATTAAAGAATGTGATTTCGTTAATGTTTTATTTCCACAAAGCTTAATTTGCGAAAAACCCTTTATTTTCAATGGTTTATAACTCGAAAATTATTGATGGACATTTTTGCCGAGGAAAAATCGTGCGCGCGCGCGCGCGCGCGCGTGTGCGTGTGCGTGTGTGTGTGTGTGTGTGTGTGTGTGTGTGTGTGTGTGTGTGTGTGTGTGTGTGTGTGTGTGTACAATAGCAAGATTGAAGAATCTTCTATTCTTCCAAATTATAAAAAACATTATTTTCGTTACATATGAGGCGATAGATTTAGTTTAAATTAATACTTTTCTGTTAGAAATACTAACAAAATTATAATATCATATCATATAGATATTGTATTATATCACATAATTTAATTGATTCTTTATATAAAGGAATCAGTGTTTTACGAGGCGCATTTTTAAAGTAAGTTCCGTTTTGAAATAAAAAGAGATATTAACATATAAAAATAATTTATTATAGCCAAAAAATTTCTACAAGCTTACTTTATTTTTTCACATAATCACCATTAACTTTCACGCATTTTTGATATCATTTCAACAGCTTCCCAATTCCATTGTCGTAAAAGTCCGCCGCCTGTGTCTTGAACCAGTTAGTAATGCCGTTCATTAGTACACTTTTCTTTTTGTTCTTTAGTTTGCTTTAGGAAATTGAATAGACAATTCTGAAACCGTAAGAAACCGCTAATTTTCAATAATTTTTGCATTCACTCCTTCCATTAAACCTTCTATCATCATTGTTGGGCGATCGCTACGCTCTTCGTCATGAACATTTGTTCGTCCTTCTCTAAACAAACGACACCATTGTCTAACTTTACTGTCACTCATAACATTTAGTCCAAAAGCCTCACAAAGTTGTCTATTCAATTTCCTAACGGCTAACTAAAGAACGGCGTTATTAACTGGTTCAAGACACAGGCGGCAGACTCTTAAAACAATGGAATTAGGAAGCTGTTGAAACGATATCAAAAATAGGTGGAAGTCAATGATGATTATGTGGAAAAATAAAGTAAACTTGTAGAAGTTTTTTGGCCATAATAAATTACGTTTATATGTTAAGATTTTTTTATTTCAAAACGGACCTTATTTTAAAAATGCGCCTCGTATATTACATGCAATGTAGTATATATAATTATATAACAAAATATTATCATAATTATACATATTTATACAATTAGTATTACAGTAACAATTCGTGAGTGTGTATAATCTGAACTTTGCATACACCACAACCAATATAGTAAAATCAATACCATATAGTAGTCAATACAATAAAAATTATAATATGCTCCCGTCCAAAAAAGTGTTGAAATTGTCAAAACAAATTAAACTAGAGTTAGTACGCGTATAACTGCTCGTAACTAGTACAGTTATTAATTCTTTATAATCAAACTAATCAAATCGGTTTTTTTTTTTTTTTAATTTTAATGAGTAGTTTCCTAATTATTCTATTAACTATTGCTAAATTATGTAATATATATAATACGAAAAAAATATATTTGGAATTTTATTCTACAATCTACATATTTTACTAATTTTTTTTTTCATTTTTAATCCTGTCAAATATTCTTATACAATACTACCAAAATTTAGGTAAAAAGATATAAATTTGTAGTTTAAATAGAGAGGAAAAACGTTTTGAACTCATAATTATTTACTCTTTTTTTATTTCTCATATGAGTAGACATTCTCTTATACTCTCTTACAACTAAAGTTGAACGACCAAATATAATATTATATAATATTATATAAACTTAAATATAATATTATATAAGTTGACAAAATAATTTTGTAATATAGTTTAACTGCATCAATTTGTAATACAGTCAACACATTGTAAATATCATTTCACTTTTGTACAGTTATATAGAGTTCTGTTTTATTAAATTTACATTAAACGTAATCGCCATTAATAAAGAATAATTTTAATGACTGAAATATTTTGTCGGATATTAAAAACATATATCGAAATTTCTCTCTTGTATTCAATTTTGCCTATAAAGCTAAAACATTGTAAAGAAATAAATTACAAAATTATTTTTAATAAATCGAAGCTGTGATTGAAACAAGATAAACAAAAAAAACGAATATGAAAGAATGCATTTAGTTGCGCCAAGATTGATGGCGCATTTGAGATGTCTGTAAAAATTGATGCAGTATTTAGAGAACGATTATTCTCTTTGTTTCGAGTTCTTCTCTGTGCTTAGGTAAAAGAAGAGAATATTATCGAATAAAAATTGCAATTCTATTTAAAATATATTATACTGAATTATATATTTAGGAAACTAATTATTTCTGTGTTCCGTTTAAAAAATGTTATTTTTACCATAAACTAATCGCGCGATTCTAATATCAGGCCTGGAAATATTATAAACAAAATGCAAGAAAACTATTATAATTGCAATCAATGATAACCATTCATCGATATTGAAAAATGTCTCTTAAAAAGATTAATATGATATTACTACGTAACAATTATGATGTTTCTGAAAATTGCGATGCCTTCAATATTTTCTTACTCCACTTTAGTTTCTATAATTTGTTCAATTGCTCAGTTTTCCTCTCTAAATAAGACATCTCCTTGCTCAATGTAACTGTCTTACCTACTATCCGGCAAGCAATGCTACAGAACTCCTTATGTCGCTTTAAATATTGCTCTATTGTAATCTCTTTGCTCTTGAATTTTAATTGACCAATTTTATTTAATTTATAATATATATGGGTCATTCCACGTCGAATCAGCCATCCCCCTGCTCAAAATTGTATTGAAGTAAATCTCACTTGTGAGGTACCAAAATTTAGTTTGAAGCATCAAATTTTTTATGCCGTCTGGCGATTTTGAAAAATATCAACTAATAACCTTGATTTTGTCAGTTAAATAGAAAATGATATGTATTTTCTTGTTCAAATCTTTACTATTTTCTTGCAGATAAAGTACAAAAGTCATTTTTAATGTAATTTTATCCGCTGACTTCTAATCTGAAGTAAGAAAATCAAAATTATGGATCATTCCACGTCAAATCGGCCACCCCCCCTGCCCAAAATTGTATTGAAATAAATCTAACTTGTGAAGTCCCAAAATTTTTTATGAAACATCTAGTTTTTTATGCCGTCTGGCAATTTTAAAGAATGTCAAATAATGACCTTGATTTAGTCAGTTAAATAGAAAATGGTATGTATGTATATGAAGTACATAAGTCATTGTACTTCATCTGCAAAAATATAATAAAGATTTGAACAAGAAAATACATGCAATTTTCTATTTAATTGATTAAATCAAGGTCATTATTTGACATTCTTTAAAATTGCCAGACGGCATAAAAAAACTAAATGCTTCAAGTTAAATTTTGGTACCTCACAAGTTAGATTTACTTCAATACAATTTTGGGCGGGGGGGGTGACCGATTTGACGTGGAATGACCCATAATTTTGTTTTTCTTACTTCAGATTCGAATTCAGCGGATAAAATTACATTAAAAATGACTTTTCTACGTCATCTGCAAGAAAATAGTACAGATTTGAATAAGAAAATACATATCATTTTTAATTTAACTTACAAAATTAAGGTCATTATTTGACTTTTTTCAAAGTTGCCAGACAGCATAAAAAACTAGATGCTTCAAGCTAAATTTTGGTACCTCACAAGTTAGATTTATTTCAATACAATTTTGGGCAGGGGGATGGCCGATTTAACGTGGAATAACCCATATATATATGTATATATATGTATATATATACATATATACAACATATTATTTTAGACTTTTATATTAGTTTTTTATATTATTCTTAACTTTAATTTGACATAATCTTACATAAACTATGAAATATCTCGTATAAAATACTCATTTTCCGATCATCTTACCTCAATACTTTTACACAAAATAATAAGACAAAATAATAAGACAAATCAATTGATATAAAGAAAACACATACTTAGTTGTTTTTAAGAAAAAATATGTAGCTGCAAATTATAAAGTATAAAATATCTCGTAAGCTATTTATTTTTTGACCATCCTATCCTTATATTTTTATGCAGAATATTGTGAAGAATCAATTTATATTAAACAAATATGGTGGTTGCATTTAAAAAAGTCAATTTGACATTGATTTTTTATGAAAAAACTTTTTTTTCTAATTTTTTAATTGCTTATTTTGTTATAGCTTGCGTAAAACAGATTAATACTCACTATATAAACTTTTTTCTAAACTGTCGGAAACGTCTCAAAAATCGTGTGGATCATTACGCTGAACACCCTGTATATATTGAATAGAAAGGAAGAGTTGCTTCAATTACGAATAAATAATATGCTACTAAATGAGTTATACTCAAATCAAAGTGAAGAAGTAGGATTACTGTCAACTAATCGCGATTATTGCTTGTAAAACATTATAAGCTATCACGCGTTAATTAATGTATAAGAAAGATCACGCTATAGAGTATAAAATATTGCCGATATATTAATTTTTATGTGGTACTCAGATATATTTGTTATTCTCCTCGCTAAATAAACCTGATCTCGCTCGAAATGTTAAGGTTGCGACAAATGTTGGATTTTAGCGTGTTGTAAAAGGAAATTACAAGGAAATTATATAAAAGATTTCTTTGAACGGCGAGTCATTATTATTCAACATATAAGCAATAAAAAAATACTTACTTAAAATTCCATATAAATCTAAAGAAATAAGTCTTACGATTTCTTCATGTTATTTCGAGAGATCGCTAGAACAAGTGAGTATATAAATGCTGAAGTTTTTCACACACAATAATATTCTTCTCTAATAAATCTCGCCGTCGTTGTAGCATGGCATCTTGAGATTATTAATCTCATGATCCTAAGTAAAGAATCTCAAGCAGAATTCAGAAACTGGAAAGGCTCTAGCACTCTGCCACGTCACATTGAACACGCGTGCGTACATTATGCTCGCCGAAAATAGCATGTCCAATCGCTCGACGGGAATCAGTTGACTCGACATTTATCAAGCAGCACGAAATATTCGATTGAATTATTGCTAGTTCAAATTCTCTTTTAATAAATCACCATTTCTCCCTCCCTTTGCTTTCGCTATATTGTAGCTAATTTAATTTTGATTATTGTTGTTATGTAAAGATACAGGATTGTCTCTGCACACATTATTTTCTTCTAGAAGAGAAAACGATATTGTATATATTCTGGTGCAACTATATATTTTTTATAACTAAATTACTTGCTTCGATTTCTTGAAAATGTGCCGGTCTGTAAGATCTGAAAATGCACGCAACTTGATTTGTAGTCTAAATAAAGCGCTGAGAAACATGGAGAGCAGATATAATAAAATGCAATAGAATGTATTTGCACTAATTCTCCATCCCCCCCCTCTCTCTCTCTCTCTCTCTTTCTCTTTTAAATGTTTGTATCTTTTTTCCTGTTTTGCAATGATGATAAATGGAATGCCAGCGCTATTTTAACGCGAAATCGGACCAGCAGAAAAGTTTCAATATTTTCTTATCATCGATTCTTATCATAAATCGATTGTTTATTATAAACAAATTATCATAAACGATATATATATATATATATATGTCACCAACATATATATGCATTAAGTGCATTGGCCACGTTAGCGCAGGAAAAATTCAACAATAATCGCGAATAGATTAAACAACAATTTTCCGAGCATTGTATCAGATAAATTTTTTTCGAAAGATGAGCTATTACCCTAATGAGCTAAAAAACCTATTACCAAATGATAAAAAAAAATCATTAAAAAATCAAAAAAAATCATTAAAAAATAATAATTTATTTTCTGTTCAGGACAAATTAAGATAAGACTTTAGATTAATCTTTCTCTTTAAGAAAAATTAAATATATTATCAAATTATATCTCAACTTATTCTGCAGAGAGAATAAGAGAAAAGACGAATCATTTTTTTATTCGAATTTTCTAATTTGTTACAAAAGTTGAGAAACTTATCACACGCGTTAAATGTACTTTTTATTAATTATTAGATTTGTTGTATTGAGAGAGAGAAAAAAAGAGAGATAATTATATCTCCTCAAGGATAAATTTATTCTTTGACATTTTTCAAACATATCAACATACGTAACTTTGCACTAATAATATATATTGAATTGAAAATATAATTAGTTGATACTAGATGGAAAATAAAGTGTAAAAAAAATAAAAAATGAGATGAAAAATATATATACTATAGATTAATAATTATTATTTCGTATTTCTTTGGCGAGCAGAAACTTTCGCATTATTTGTATTTGTGTAAAATAATCTGCCTTTTACATAAAAAAACATTAATATAAATATAGATTTTGATATCTCTTTTATAGAAAGATTTAAGAGTTAAGAGTTTTTTATGATCATCTCTTGGTACTAGTACGCGATGGCGCGATGTAAGAAGAAAGAATAAGAAAATGAACAAGGTGCAGCACGTGTATGCGCATCACGTGGAAAAGGGCGAGTCTACGTAAACACAACGTGGAGGTTTCCACTTACCCATCGTGGCGCACGCGACGCACCCAACTTTTCCGCGAAGACTGGTTGGTTCACCTCCCGATTTGAACTTCTCTGTTACGGGTCAAGGTCGCTTACGGTATTTCCACCTCCACCCGCTGCCTACTTTCTACTATACTAACGTCATGTAACTTCTATGAAATAAAATCCACCCGTACCCTAGCGTTCGCGCACATTTTACAGTTATCGAAATGTTTTACACTTTCTTTCGTATTCTTCTCAAAATTTTATTACATTAGCGTGTGGATGTCTTTAAATCCATTTACATACTACAGATACGGTCTACATAAATTTATTTCCTCATCAATATCTTCCAATCTTCTAAGAAAGGAAAACATCTTTCTGAAATATTTTTATCATAAATTCTTTTGTTATTCTACATTATTAAATGTTATTAGATCAATGTTTACACAGACTTCATAATAATCTGTTTTTTTTTTTTTTTTTTATTAATATTATACCCACATTTTTTTTTATTTATATTATAGTCCCACATAAAGTATTAGCTTTTTCCGCCATTGCTAGAAATATATAGAATAACTATTTTTTAATTAAATGAGACAGGATACCTCAACATTTTGAGGGATATGTAAAAAAAATGTTGGGGGAAACAATTTTGCTAAACGTAATTGTCAAAAATTGTTTAAAAAATAATAAACAGTCGGAAATCTCTGAAAAAATGTTTCTAAAGTATAGAACTCTTATAGAACTATAGAAAGCTACCGTTAAAACTGCGGAAAATCATCAGCGCGATATATTTTCACTAAGTGTCGTGCTGGACATAGATATTAAAAATTGATTAAAAATTGTTAATTGATGAATATTGATTTGAAATTGCATATATACTGCTGAACTTGTGCAGAACTATTGGGAATTCTTCCCAAAAATGATATTATTCAACGCGTTTTAGTACTTTAGAAGGAAGGGTGTCGTGCTAGATTCGCGCGCGCGCAAAGTTAGCACGATATTTTTTCAATTTCGATTTTTTAATATAAGGAATGCGGAACTCTTTTTAATTTTTATCAGGAACTGTAGAACTATGAAAAGTGCTATTAGAATTCTTACTATTTTTTTTTAATTCATAAAATATCGTGCCAATTTCATAGGCACCCGTTTAGCTTGTCTATGTGAGAATTGTTTTTTGTTGTAACTCGTTAATTATGCGTAATAGAAAAAAATATTATTTCAGATAAATGTTATCAGGCTTGACAAGAGCTAATCAAATATTTAAAAATTTATATTTTATTCCATTTAGAAAAATGAAGAAGCCGCCCGTTTGCTTCTTAAGAGCCTTCCAATATATATAGTTTTTTTATCCATCAAACCTGTCCCATTTAATTAAAAAAAAAAAATTAATATTTTTAGCAATGGAGGAAAAAATAGCTTGTAAATTATACTTTATGTGAGACACACTGTATATTCATAATGTACGCATAATAAATAAATAAATCTAGACATATTGTACGTCATTTAAATCTCATGTAATGTGTACTTAATCTAATTGTAAGAGTTGGAAAGGACAGAATAAGAAAAGGATTAATGAAAAAAGGGTATGATAGTAACATTAAGAATGCAATTAATCAATAGAATGTCAACAAATGCTTTGATAAATGTGTTTCAAGAATCAATCAATTATCAGAATCAATTTTTATTTGGATTATTCTGATAAAATTTAGAACAATTTTATCGGGAGTCAATATTGTACATAAAAAAATATTCTAGAAAAAATAAAAAATGTGATATTCAATCGGAATAACAAGAAGGAAAAGGCTGAACACGGGTGTAAGTGGCACGGGAATATATGTTCTATATACTCCCACGTATTTTTGGTACGCGTGCACATTTTTTTTATTTTTACATATATGAAATGCGACACGTGAATGCAAATACAATCGACCATCGTGTAAATATCGACAATCTATATTTCACTATGTACCTCCGACTATCGATACGAACATATCGACAATACGTCGCTTCGAATACCAAATTTATACTTCGATATTCGAACAAGACGAGAATTTGCTCACTCTTATACTTTTCAAAGAACTCTTGCTTCTCATCAATATCGCAGTTTCCTGATTTATTGTTCTATAGGTATTACAAAATGTATAGAATAAATTACACAATCAATTATGCAACTATATCTTTCATTTCGCAATTTAAATTTCAAATTGGCGTTTTTCAGGTTGCTATAATTAATTTAGAATTAATTACAAAGTATATGTATATTGGCGAAGAAAACGTCCACCGCGGTAAGGGAGGCGCTACTGAAATAAAACAAATATAGCCGCCGCGAATATACAACAGCAACAGTTTAAGTATATTAAATCATAAAAAAATGAAATTCTTTTAATGAAAAAGATGTCATTGCGGCTAAACACACTCTGCGATTACACAAAAGCTATGCCTTCATCAAGGAATATGATCGAAGGCCAGAATGTTATAAATTCCGGCATAATTATTATGTGCGGTGTAACTATGAAAAGTCAAGAAAAATAGATTTATATTCCTTATGTCTACAAACAAGTGTCTTGACATCAGAATCATTTTTTTCTGAGTAAATACCAGATAAATAACTCTTAATTAATGTTAGATGTACATTCGCGGCGGCCATTAATAATAGTTTACGCGACCACCACTAGTGTCGCATAGAATTTTTAAACCCCCATATACTATGTCTGTTATATTTAAAAAACATCTTCCCTACACACACACACACACACACACCACCACCACCACCACCACCACCACCACCACCACACACACACACACACATACACAAATGACAAGAGACAATATACAATAATGTATATACACTTTGTGATATACAGGATGTTTCTAAATAAGTGCGAAAAATTTTAGGAAATAATTCTCTGCCGAAAATTATAAGGGGAGTTTTTCATAAAAACATATACTCTTATATCCCTTTTTGAGGAGTTACACTCCTTCAAAGGGAAGGTGAAAATTAGGTTTTTATTTTTTTGATTATTAAAAAAAATTTTTTTTTTAATAAAACAGTTTCTAAAGGAATTAAGCTTTCAACGCATATTTTTAGATGATTATATTCCGGTTCGTTAAAAAATTCTAATAAAAAATTGAATAGGGATGGTTAGTTTCATCCCCTTATATGTATAAAATTTTCGGCAGGAATCATTTCCTAAAATTTTTCGCACTTATTTAGAAACACCCTGTATATTGCGCTCTTCTATTATTTCCTATCTGAATAGAATGAATTACATTCTCTACAGGCATAAAAGAGATCCGGGGTCTTTAGCCACAAATTAACATACCTACTGCGTATTCTTAACGACGCTTTTGAAAAATGTGCGAAATGTCTCGTGCACACACACACACGATCAGCGGAACTGGCCTCCAACAACTTGATAAACGTCACTTTTATGGTACCATAAAACAATGACGAAAAAAAGAGCAGCAGTCGAGATTTATCGAGACTCAAAGATTAATGTATGCATGCACACATATTTATCGTTCGTAATTATAAAAAGAAAAGTCTCGGATTTCTAAAGCACAGATTACTTTCGTGAAAGCAAAAGTACCATATATACGACAGATGAGCAAAAATAAATAAGAGTTTATAGATATTTGACTTTATTTTCTTTACTGGATCATTATTTTCTTAGGAGTTATTCTACAATAAGAGGATTACATTAATTGGGGGCAGACGTATAACACTTCGGAGTGAAATTCTCAGGCCGAATGATCTTCTAGATATACACTAGATATATTTTACAGTATTTCATGTATCTATCGCAATACATTATCCTTGTATTATTTGGATATGAATAGATGAAAGTGACGAATAATTCGTCGTATAAAGATCGAAAATAGATGAAATAATTTTTTTATTTTCGTAGCTTAAATATAAGGAGTGACTATGCATTGCTACATGTTTTAAGCAAATAATTGTATAAGTATGTTTTCTTTTTTTTTCTTATGTAGCTCGGCGTTTCGATTCACCTTGATATTTCTTTACTACACATACATATATACATATGTATATACATAGGTACATATTTTACGTATGTTTTACATACATATTTTACGTACATATATTTGTCTTAACTCTTTTGATCGAGTTAAGGCATTTTTCAAACATTTTTATTTCTCCCATGGCACGTGGCCGAGGTATTTATTTATAAATACCTACGCCGACGCTCGTGCGTGTCGATGCGAGTGCACGAAAAGTCGCTGTTGATCGCATAGGGTGGATGCGTGCAACTGTATAGTATATGTATATGTATATCGATGTGCCCCATGTTTTCTCGTATCAATCTCCAGACCTTCGTACATTTAACTGACTTCTTGAACCATCCGCCTTCCTGATAAATCATCTATGACATGACTCGCCATCTTCGCAATAGGCTACGCGCTTTTATCCTTGCGAAAATTATTGAAACTATTGAGTAAATAATTGATAATGACAAATTATTTATGAGCACATATAATTATTTCGGAAAGACGGAGAGGGTGTGAAATTTACTCGGCACAGTTCGACGCAGTCATATATCGCTTGGGATTGAATAAGAACGTAACGAAAGAAGACATTATATAATTATATGCACCGTAAAAAAAGGAATGTCGAAAAAATAGATTGGTATCTCTTGGCACGAGAACAAGCAATCATATTGTAACTTAATAAAAATATTAATGCTCTGCAAGAATGCTACACGCGTTCACTTCCAAGTTGTAAAATAATGTAAAATTAGATTACACACGCGCGCACATACACACACACACATCTTTTGTATGAAACAACTGTGTACAATTACGGTATTTTCACAATTACATTAGCTTACAGCCAAAAATTATTTTAAACCAGACAAAATTTCTTATAGATTTTTGGGTACTGAAAACGATACCGCGAACCAAATTTTACTAGCACATCAGATTTCCAAAATAATTTAAGTTTAATGTGTATAAAAAGTGACTTTTTAATGATTGAGATTTTTTTGTAAAAAAGGTTAACGTTATCTGGGAAGTCTGATCAAATATCATGAATGTATTGTTCATACCCTATAAAATCCATTTTTTTTATTTCAATATCTTACTTTTTAGCCATGTTATGGAAAATTAAAACTGAGGACTATTTCTCATATGGAGATGCTCCTGAAGAAAAAAGTTTTGGAAAAAAATTATTTTTTCTAAAATTGATTTTACCATTATTTGTCCCCCTTTAGATCATACAACTTTTGTCTGAAATATTTTTTTGAAAATGCATTTGTTTCGAAAAATTCAAGGTGGGCAATTAAAATAAGACACCCTATATGTATATGTATAAATATACATTTAGTGGAATCTATCACGATAAGTTACACTGTGTATGTGTATCGATAGCCCTAAATTACAAATTATGAGTACCATTATGAGTATAATTATGAGTATCATTATATGACTTCATCATCATAGATGGAATATTTGCTATCTCAGCAAAATTTTGTATTTTATCCTTCTTAACATAACTAAAAAATAAGATATCAAAATTTTAAAAATGCAAATGCATTTTTTGGAAATTCTGATCAGATGTCAGATGATGAATTGTTCATCCCCTATAAAATTATAGGGGATGAACAATTCATCATCTGACATCTGATCAGAATTTCCAAATAACGTTAACATTTTTCACAAAAAAAAAATCGCAAAATTATTTGTGTATAGTGTTATAGTTTACAGGGGTACCTTCCAAAATTTACTTGGAGTAGAGTGACTTTTGATTGATCAATTAGGTCAAAAAAAACACAAATTTATTTGTTCTGATTGATTAATCAAAAGCTACTCTACCCCAAGGAGTAAATTTTGGAACGTAACCCAGTATATTCTATAACAATTTATAGGGAAAAGGATGGTAACGGTATGCACAATAGTTATGAATGCACTCTAGTTATAAATTTGGAGCAAATTGTCGCATAATTAAATGACGCATTACACAAGTAAGCAGATTGTCATATGCAATGGGAACGACATCTCGCTCTGCATCGTATATGCGAAACAAATGGAACGGAGTCAAACAATTTCGCACGCACGTGCAATAAAAAAAACTACGTAATCTACTTTTTGCCCTCGGCGAACGGTATTAGCATGCTGCAACCCTTTATGCAAATAGCGATGTATGTGGGATATAAAGCTGTTAATATTATACCAGCATGTAGGTTATCTTGCTTTTACTGCTTTTATCTTTATTTTATACGGCTCGACTGTTATTCCTGATTTTTCCTGGCGTCATACCTCTTACGTCACACAACAATCTATCATTGATCGCGTATAAAAATGGTCATTGTAAATATTTAAATTGTTCTTAATTAGTGCCACAGATAGTAAATATAAAGACAAGTATATACATATATATATATATATATATATATATATATATATATATATATATACAGTGAGTGTAAAAAGTATTCATACACTGGACATTTTCACAAAAAATGCTGTATATATATATAGTATGTAAGATTAAGAGTGAAATAATTGAGAATTAGTAAGGTAAACCCAGACATAAGAATAATAAATCAGCTTCAAGATGTATGACTAAATTTGAATATGAAAATTTTGTCATGCGCGTCATGCATATTTTATAACTTATGATATAATTTTAAAACTTATAATATAAAATATAAAACATCAATTTTCAAAATCTTATTAGTACATACAAGCAGATTATAAGATGTATATCCGGTATAAATCACACCATAAAACGTAAGCAAATACATTGGAAGTGGATAGTGCGCAACACACATATTGTTGCTCTATATTTCTTGAATTAATATACATTTTATTCTCCCGATTGATCGCAAAAGAGTAATTTGTGTATAATTATTAGTTATATACAAAGAGTAATTAGTTATATACATTGTCCGGTAACAATCGCTCCACCCGTTATGTGTCTAGTGATCACGCAACATCAGGCTGTCTTTTCTCGCACGCGCGGATTGGTAGCAATCTTTTTTAATTAATTTTCTATTAATTATTGCAAAAATCGCAAAATGGTAGAAGACAATCCAACGGTTTTGGTTTAATCCACTCTACTTGCACATTAATGGACACTCTGTATAATCATAGTTTTAAATCAGATAAAATTCCAAAGTACCGTAAACCTCGAGTAGTTTGAAAAGATAATAATTTCTCCATTCGTCAAATATACATAGAAAAATGTAAACAGGCAAAATTACCGGACCATATGTTAATGGGAAAGTCCTAAAATTATTTGAGGTCATCACTTTTTGCAAATTTTTGCCATTATGTATCTTTGTAACTAAAGTTAAATTAAAATTCTACTAAAATAAATTCCACCTAAAATTAACTAAAGAAACTGTGGTTTTAATAATATTTTATTTCTACAAGGCTTAGTTTGCGAAAAAATCTTTATTTTCAATCGCTTATAACTTGAAAATTATTGGTGGCTCGACATTTTCACTGAGGAAAAATCGTTTCTAAATAATCCCAAGAATTTGCCATTAATAAATTGTCCGATAATTTTGGAACATCCTGTATACATGGAATGCGGAGATATCACGCGTTTATGTATTTCTTTTTTTTTTAGGGGATCCCTCGACTCCGACAAAATAGTAGCGCCCTCATTTTGGAATTAAAAATATCGGTAATTATCGACCGATTATCAAAGAATAATTACTGACATTTTGAATTCTATTTATCAGTCATCTCAGGTCAAACATGTATTAGAAATCCATGTATGCATCACATTGCACACATGGAGTCACTTTTGCTACATTTAAAACTATTTTAGATTTGAACGTAAATATATGTACTGCTGTTTTTTGCTCTACTATACCTACCACGCACGCACACATACGTATGAATCGTAATACAAACTATATTTTTATATTAGACTTCTAGTCAAGATTTAGAGGCTAACAGTGTGTATTTCAATCCCAGGAAACTTGTTTTTACGTTCATACAAAGTATATGTACACTTTTTATATGAAATACGTATGTATTATGATGAGTTGACAGTTCGTCTGCAATTTGAGATGTCATATTGAAATAAAAATACATTTTGGGAAAACTTAACTATGTAATTATTTCGCGTTTTCCATATAAAATCGGAGTTTCTTAGGATCATGATGTATGTATTGCAATCGTGGAGAAGCATTTTTCATTCTGTCAAATTAATGCGACGAAAGACTAGAAATACCAAAATAGTAATTTTGTCAATAATACAGACAATTGAGGAATCCCTTAAGGACATGTTTTTTTCCTAGGACTTTCGTTATCCTCAGACAGAAAGATATAATATATAAACTGGCCCACCGAAAACGTAACAGACATATTTTTTGGCATTTAACTATTTGTTCAAAAAACGCTCGGACAGGTCAACTTTGTTTTCAAGGGGGACATATTAATTGGCTATTTTCGTTTACCTAACTTCAACCCCAAAAAAGGGGTTAATTTCACCCTAAAAACATATCTGTTTCGTTTTCGGTGGGCTACTCTATATATATACATATATAACCAACGAGACTGTTGGGGTGGTTTGTGACGATCTGGTGGAGGCTGCGGACCGAAATACACTCGCACGGCCAATTCTCACCAACACCGAAATGTGTTTCGATACACATGTAACCGACCACCATCTCGGAAGATGGCCGCGCTATTTCAGGCAGGCTAGCTAGTGCCATATAGCGAATCAGGATCGTACAACACGTTTGGCTTACCCTGTAGATTGTTTTTGCGATTGTTCATTCTAATTGATACGCTATAAAATTCAATCATCCATAGTTAATTTTTTTCCGCAGTATTTTAAGAGAGAACCGAATACTTTGATGACTGATAGGCAAATTTCGATTCTTTTAATTATTTCAATTATTTTTTATATCGGACATCGATCAAACAGACAAACATTCCGTTGCTTAAAGCCTGCTCTGTCTCATATTTTCTATATGCTAAGATAATTCTTGTTCTGTGGTGTAAAACTTATTCTACCCTGCATTACAGTGCTCTATCGGAAAAATTTGTAAAGACTATTGATCGTCCCGCATGCTTTATAGTACGTGTAATAAATGCAAAAATATACGGCTTAACAGAAATTACAAAACATAGTGTGTATAAATATATTTATATATAAACACTTAAATAAATAGCGTTAGCGTTTAATTATAAGCGATGAATTGATAAAATGTTTAATTGTATTTTTATAATTATTAATTCGCACTCTGGAATCGATCGAGAAAGAAACGACAATTTTTCGACAATCTACATCACTGAAAAGTAATTTTGCGGCAAGTTAACATATTTACGAAACTACTCGTTTATTAAATAAATTAATTCTTATGAGAGTGTCGTCAAAAGTCACGGCACGATTTTCAAGTAGTGAAAATTAGAAGCTCGACAATAATTAATCTGGGTCGTTGCTGACGGGTATGCGAATCGATACATAATGGCGCGATCCACTTTTCTGCAGTACACTATAGTGCCGCGTAGTTCGGTTAACGTTTCTGTCGGATTTCGCAGCATCTCGACAGCCACGTTAAGACATCAGTTCGAAAATTTGTTAAGACCTTTGGAAGAGGATAGAATAAATGCAAATGTCTTAAATATCCCAGACAGCACCATATCCAAAATTGGGACATAAGACATCTTTAAGAAATATTTAAGACATCTTCGAGAAGTCTTATGATATGATATCTAAAAGACATCTTAAAGATCTTATGTCTCGATTTTGGACATGTTTTGATTTTAGTGCTGTGTCTGGGATATGACTAATAGAGAAAATATTAATTGTATAAAATATTTAAGCATTCTTAATTTCAATATTGTCAGAGAGATAAAAAAGGAAATGAAAGAGAGTAACTTTTACATGTAAAAGTATTGCAGAATGAAAATCTGCAGATAAAAATAAGAAATACTTTTTAAAAAAAAGGATGAGTAATGATAGTCTTTCGCGGTCTAAGAATAATTCATAGTAATAATATATAATGTCACAATAAAAACGAGCTTTCTTGAAAAAATGTTGAGCAAAAACTCGTTATCCCGATTCGACTCAGTAATTCATAACGTAGCGTACGTATAACATTCTATTGCTACAAAGACTGGAAAAACGTAACATTCGAATTTTTATGTTTACACACACACACACACACACACAGACACACGCATACGCACGCAGACACATCAAAGACACATCGAACGCTGTTTGGACTTGCATATATGGATATATGTGCAATATATGGCTCCCGATCATCCCTTTGAAAAAATTAATTGAAAACATCCGGTATACATATGAGATTGGCACTGTCGCCACTGTGAAAATTTTAAAGATTCGTGTACATTGGTCTCTTATGAACGCCGGGAACTGCCGCGCGCGTGACCCACTTGCTTAAACGCTAGCGAAATAATATTCCGTCGCGTCATTGCGAAGAGGAGAGACGCCTAGCGTCGCCATATATAGGGTATTCTACCAATCAACACCGTCGTATTTACTAATGACAGATTCCTTGACGAAATCAATTTGCGAAAAACTTTGCAAAGCGAAAACTTGATGAAAATAAAATAAAAAAGAGAGAACTTTCTAATTTTCAATTTCTAATTCTATTGTTGATTTTATCAATGGATTAATAGGAAGGAATAAGTTTTATTTCTTTTGAAATGAATAAGATGTGTCTTTTTTAATGTAACTCTTTGTCAGCATTTTATAATTATTAATAATAAAGAAATTATTGAAAAATTAGACACGAGTCTATAAACATGAATGATAACGCAGTAACGGAATACCTTGTACATGTATACTCGCGTTTAAACTGTGCTGAGAACAGAAAAGGAAAACATGATGCATATCCCAGTACAATGTCGTCGTGTCATTGTCGTTCGACATTCGTTGCATTCGAGCAACTTGATTTGCATACCAATAGACGATGTCAAGCTATTCAATGTAAAACACACAATAATGTAATAAAATTATTGTGAAAGAATAATATCTATGCTTGAATAATGAAATGTCTAATTGTAAGTTGCATACTGTTGATATGCTGAATTATAAGATGGGGGAGCAATAATATTATAATATATGTATAAAAGTTGACACATATTAAACACGAACATGTATCTGCTAAAAATTAATACACACACACTTATATATACGAAATGACGTGTAATAAACTTATTTCAGAATTACACTAGTTTACAGCCAAAAACTATTTTAAACCAAACAGAGTGTTTCTTATAGATTTTTAAATGTTGAAAATGATGCCGCAAGTCAAATTTCACCAGCACATCAAATTTCTAAAATAATTAAAGTATTAATGTATAAAAAATGGCTTTTTTTGTGCGATATTTTTTTATAAAAAGGATTAACGTTATCTGAAAAATCTAATCAGATATCATAAATGTATTGTTCATCCCTTATAAATTTTTTTTATTTCAATATCTTACTTTTTAGCCATGTTATGAAAGATTAAAACTGGGAACTACTTCTCATATGGAGATGCTCCTGAAGAAAAGTTTTTTGAAAAAAAATAATTTTTTCCAAAATTGATTTTGCCATTATTTGTCCCCCTTTAGATCATACATCATTTGTCTGAAATATTTTTTCAAAAATGCATTTGTTTCGAAAAATTCAAGGTGGGCAATTAAAATAAGACACCCTATATGTAAATATACATTTAGTAGAATTTATTACGATAAGTTACACTTTGTATATATATCGATAGCTCTAAATTACAAATTATGAGTATAATTATATGACTTCATCATCATAGGCGGAATATTTGCTATCTCAGCAAAATTCTGTTAAATCCTTCTTAACATGACTATAAAGTAAAATATTGAAATAAAAAATGCATTTTATAATGAATGAACAATACATTAATGACATTTGATCCGAATTTACAGATAACGTTAACCTTTTTGTAAATTGGTCACACACACAACCATGACGCTACAACTCTTATTTCAACAGGATGAACATCATCCGGTCTTATTTCGCAGTTTTTCATCGATTCGGAATTCACATATTCATCGAAAAAGCACGCACTCACACATGCATTTGATGCATTCCATCCCTGAGCGGGTGCGCGTAACTGCTCGCCTCGTGACTCACGCAAGACATTTCGAAACACGATCACGTTTTGGCAAAAATAATATGTCTTATTGCCGAGTGTAGGGAATTCATCAGTTGTAATGCCAACTAGTATATAATTTCTAAGTAGCGACAAATTTTTCGCATTTTTATTTTATTTTTGCTCGATTTGCTAGATAAAAAACTCATAAAAATGTTGTCTTTATTTCTATTGAACAGACCCACACTGCTTCATCTTACAATTATATTATTATTGATAGCTTCGGGATGTGTCAAATCTCGTGAAGAGATTTATTACGTGTATCAAATTAAAACAATTTTATCTAATAAATAGGCTCACATATACAGAGGCGTATGAATCGCAATAAGATAGCATACATCCTACTGCTTCCATTTCTATTCCGTTATATTGATGATCTATTGTAGGTACTTATCAAGGTCAATGGCTTCGCGGCATGCGGCACGGATATGGAGTAAGGGCAAGCGCGCCATTCGGTTTGGCGAGTCATTACAAACCGCAGAAACAAATGAGAGCATCCTTGACATCCTTGAGGAGCGCCGACGGTGGACCGGTGATCGCCCCGACGCCAGAACCCACCGATAAAAGGGATCGTCGCGTAGACGACAGTCGAGGAGGATTCGTTCTAAAAGCTAGAAGCGACGATCCACCCGCCCGAAGAAAGAGTCTTACCGAAAAGTCTTTGAAGAAGGGCATTCTTTCAGTAAGAAGTCTCTCGGAATGATGAAAAATTATTCACTAAAAATTCTAATTCTCATAAATTGGAGCATTATTTAGAAGATATGTTTTGTCGATACAGGGTCTTAAGATACGAAAGCAAAGGAGTACGGGAGATTTGGAAAAGCGTGGTACTGGTGGAAGTATTAGGAGTAATGCCAGCTCTGCATCGTGGATGTCGACGGAGAGCTCGCAGAGTCAAGCTTCGGCGTCGGTTCATACAGACAGTAATGCATCCTTTGTCATCGAGGTGAGTCACTTGATTATCTCAACTTCTTCAGTTGCTCGACAAGACTCCAATTAGATTTCAATTTTGTTCTTGACGATCATTAAATCTGTTCATTATTGATTTAGAAATAATTGAATATAATTTGGAAATAATTAAAATATATAATAATTAGTCCGTAAAGCGTAACATTAATCGCATGACATTGATTTGCAGGACGAGCAGATGGACGCATCAGTAACTGAAACATACCTGGGTGAATGGAAGAACGATAAAAGGACCGGCTTCGGCATATCCGAAAGAAGCGACGGCCTGCGATACGAGGGCGAGTGGTTCAATAATCGCAAGTACGGTTACGGTGTTACGACATTTCGCGACGGCAATAAAGAGGAGGGAAAGTACAAAAACAATGTGCTCATCACTAGCCAGAAAAAGAGGCACCTTTTCCTAATCAGATCCGCCAAGTTTCGCGAAAGGATAGAGGCGGCGGTAAACGCCGCTCAGAGAGCGAGTAAGATTGCCTTGCAAAAAGCCGACATTGCCATCTCCAGGACGGCGACGGCGCGAGGAAAGGCGGAATTGGCCGATATCGCCGCCGAACATGCTAGGGAGGACTCGGAGTTAGCGCAGCAAACGGCGAGACAATTTGCGCCGGATTTCCGACAACCGGGTTTAGAAAGATTACGAAATAGGGAGATACCCAAATACGCACCACCGCCTCAGGACTCTGTACCTGGTAAAAGCATCCTGCACAAAGCAGCCAGTGTAGACCAATCCAGCGCCATGCCGATTAAGACTATCGACTCTACGACGACGGCGATAACGACGACGATCACGACAACGATGACAACAACGACGGCAATACCGACTGCGGCGAGCACCACCGTTACCAACGTAATGCAGTCAATACGTAGAACTAGCGTGAAACCGCTGCCGCAAAATCAGCTGCCGCCAATGCAAAATCAAATACCGAATCAAGTGCCGCCTGTTTCACTGGTGAATCAATCGTCCATGAACCAGCTAAGCGCGCAAACCTCTCTGATTGATCCGAATCCGTATCAACAATACTCGCAAAATGTGTCGCCGAATCCAGCTCCGGCGAGTCAATATCCAAACAATATACCGAACCAGTATCAACTGAATCAGTATAGCCAGCAAAACCAATTCCTCCATGGCAGTCCATACCAGTCGCAATATCATCCGGCCAATCCATTGCAGGTTGATCAATACTCCGGTTATCAGCAGCAACAACAATCTATCGGGCAGCACAACTTTCAAAATTTGCAGGCTTACTCTAATCAGCAGGTGACTTTGCTCGCGAATTCTGCCCTTCGCATTACCCTTTCCGTTTCACTCATGCTTGGTTCCCGTTTGTACAACTTTCGACATCGATATACGCGATATACGCGATTACGAGATGTGCTTATGTGTGTCAACGCCCCTAACAATGACCTCGTTGTCCTTTTTTTCTTTTTCTT
This sequence comes from Prenolepis imparis, assembly GCF_030444845.1. Classification (NCBI taxonomy): domain Eukaryota; kingdom Metazoa; phylum Arthropoda; class Insecta; order Hymenoptera; family Formicidae; genus Prenolepis; species Prenolepis imparis. Next base: position 15,430,859 of record NW_028141165.1, on the reverse strand, counting down.
TTTAGAGTTTAGACTCGCTGATTTGAACCGTCGATTTGATAACATTCGTTTGAATAAATCGATATAAAGCGTAGCTTTATTGATATGTAACATATAAGCACTCGACGCGTCTCTCCGTGTGAGTTTGATTTCACTTGCAAACTTTGTACGCGCTTAATTGTGTATATAGCGATAATTAATTAATAATTAATTATTACTGACGATTAGATAACCTGCGTTCAATAATTTTTGATACGTAGGCTGTTTGCAGTGATATGGTTGATTAAACTCGAGCACAAGTTTACATATTTTTTAAGATTTTAGTTACATATACATAATTAAAAATTATTAAATTAAATATATAATAAGAAAAAACACACATATTAGCTCCATTGCATACAACAAGGTTCTTTTCAATTAAGTATACAATAAAGTTATACTTGTAATCCGATAAGCCTGCAGAATTTTGAGTAGCTTTAACAACACACATATCGGGAAACAATACATAAACAAATACACGGGAACAAATACATAATTTCTCATAATGGCAGTCTACTATATTCTATCTATCTAATTTAATTTGTTGTTAATTGCTGGGACAGTTAATGTGAGTTATTCATAATATCTTGTATCGTTTATTTTAAAAATGCATGCTAAATATTATAACTTCTTAAGAAAGTTTTAAATATGAACAACGTCCATCCATGTATTTGTTCCGTTATCGAAATCAATTAGCAGTTTCTCGCGATAAACCGCTAAAACTACGTGAAATTGATTTTAGACGTCAATACCTTATCAATATGGACCTGGTCAGGTGAATCAATATAATCCGCAACCAATATACACGCAGCAACAAACATCTCAGCAATATCAACCTGATAGTATGGGGGATGCAGTGAGACCGTCGAGCTCCACGAGCTTAAGAAGAAACAGTAGAATTCTAAGTCCTCAAGATCGACCTGGCACCATTGGTCAAACGTTAAACGATAGGTGAGATACTTTTTTCATGGAACAATATACAGGGTGTCCCAGAATTTGCGGACACGGAATGCACAGCGTGATTTTCCGTGCTAAAAGAAACAACTTTTTCCTTTGACAAAATTGTGTCTAAACACTTTTTTTTAAATGAGAGCAACTTAAATCTAACGAATAAGCCAGATTACGCATAATTTAGGAGCGGCGCACGCACGGCGTGCGTGAACATGTACACTATTACTAAAAATTTTATTAGAACTATTATAAAGTAAGTTATTAAAAAAGCGACATTTAAATATCATACATAATTCTTATAAAATCTTTAGTAAAATATAGCAAACACGTTCAAGCGTCACGCACGCCGTGTGCGTGCCGCTCCTCATTCATGCGTAATCTGGAGCGCATATTCGTTAGCTTTAAGTTGCTCTCGTTTAGAAAATAGTGTTCAGACACAATTTTGTCAGAGGAAAAAGTTGTTTCTTTTAGCACGGACAATCACGCTGTGCATTCCGTGTCCGCGAATTCTGGGACACCCTGTATATATACATATATACATATATGTATATTGTTTGCGTGTGTATGTATGTACATATATAGATCAAAAAAAGTTTTCAGATAAAAAAAAAATATTCTATATAACATGTTGAAGCTTCGTGACTTCTTCGAAATTATACTTGAAAGAAAATATCCAAAAAATAAAAAACAACTTTTGCACATTTCAAGACTTTTTTAGATCTCTCTATAAAATTATAATTACATTTAAATAAGTTGAGAAAATTAAAAGTCATTATGCGTTGTGCGCTTGATAGGCTGGATCACTATAAGAGGCCACCTAGTCGTGATAGTTCTGTAGATCGTTATGCCAGAGCGCATTCCAGGTTGACTGGATCGAGACAGCCATCCGTCGATAAGACCATAACTAATCTACCCTCCGATATGCTCGATAGGTGCGTAACATATGCACATAGTATACATTAATACATTTCAATTGAAATGTAATTTTCAATTTATTATCTATATCTCATTCCGCATCCTATGCGATTATAGATGTGATATTGCACCCCCCCCTCTCTCTCCGTCTCTCTCCCCCTCCCTCTCTCCCCTTCAGTCCCTCTCTCCATTTTATCATTTCTATTTTTGCACCTATTTCTGTCATTAATAACGCATTACTTATAATTTCTCTTTTCATGCTTTTTTTTCTTTAACTAGGGACTTGTACGAATCATGAAATATTGATCTGTAAAATGAGAAATAGTGAACATTAGCATTGATTTTCGGATTTGAACCGCGTAGACATTTTATTTGATTTCGACGTTTCGTGAACATTTCACCTTACTTCATCAGGGAGGAACAACCTGATACTAAGAAAATCAATGCTATAAATGTTCATGTACATACACCGCGAAAGCCTCAAATATCAAAAGAAATATAGTAAGTTTTGTAAATTACATATATATGAAAATGTGTATTAATTTTTTAGTATATTTATGACGATATAGATGACATAAATAAAAACGTTTGTAAAATGTTACAGTCACATTTGTTTGATTCGTATTATTGGTCCGCTCTTAATCTTTAAAGTTTTTGGAGCTTCCGTCAAATATATATTGTTATAATACATTAAAACAATTTTTCGTTTTGTACGATGAATAGATCGACAAGAGCTCCGAGCGTGATGCGAGCGGGTACACCTTTAAATGGTTCTGTAGTAGGCAGTGGCGCTGCGACGCCAACGTACACAGCACCGACTCCTAGCCAATTTGAAGGGGCTCTTATAAAAAATCGTAATCTTGGACAAGACATTTTGCCAAGTCCTGGACAACCTAAACGCACCGAAAGCCTTTACGTGGCTCCGACTCGCGGACCGTCCGGGAGCGGTGGTGGGAGTATTATGCCGAAGGTGAGTCTTTATTTTCTCATTTGCTCTTGACCGCATTGTACATATATATGATGCGCGCGCGCGTGTGTGTGTGTGTGTGTGTGTGTGTGTGTGTGTGTGTGTACATATGCATATGTATATATATATATACATATATATAGGGTGTTTCTAAACCTATGTTAGAGATTTTAAGGGCATATTCTAGGGATCAAAATAAGAAAAAAAGTTCGTATAAACATGGGTCCAAAAATGCTTTTTCTCTGAGTTATAGCCTCCTAAAGTTGGGGGAAAATCGAAAAATTAGCTCTCGGACTTTCACAGATCATTGAAATTTTGCAGTGTAATAATTAATAGTGACCTTTTACACATGAAACCATTTTTATGTGATTTTAACAATTTGATCCGACTTTGAGAAGGAGATATGGGGGGGTGCTAATTTTCATTTTTGAACCCATGTTTATAAGAACTTTTTTTCTTATTTTGACCCCTAGAATATGCCCTTAAAATTTCCGACATAGTTTTAGAAACACCCTGTATACATGGTACATTTACAATAGTACATATACACAAACTTTTGTCGCGTGTATATATGTATACACATACATACCCTCGCACATTAATCTTATGCACTGATGATGTCTTGGCATTTACATAAAAAAGAGTTACAAATATACAGGGTAGCCTACATAAAATGTTACAAACTGTTTTCTCCGCCATTGTTAGAAATATCAACTTCAATATTTTTTTTTAATTAAATGGGACAGGACGCCTAAACATTTGAGGGATAAAAAAAATGTTGGAAGGCTCTTAAGGCAGAACGCCCCCCCCCCATTTTTTAAAATGGAACCTATAATTTTTTCGTATAAATCGATTCCTTGCAATATTTGGCAATAAAAGTTATAAAAATATGATGACCAAAAAGTGACCAGTTTACCAGATATTTTGTACTTTAATGTGACATAATTTTACATAAACAATAAAGTATCTCGTAAAATATTCATTTTCCGATAATTTTACCTCAATACTTTTATGCATGAAATAATGAGAGAAATTGGTGTAAAAAAACACAGTTGTTTTTAAGAAAAAATATGTAATTTGCAACTAGCAGCTACATGAAGTTAATATCTCTAGCAATGGCGGAAAAACAATTTGTAACACTTCAAGTGGGCCACCCTATGTACACTGTACTGTCTATACAAACACACACACGCACGCGCACACGCATATATGTAGTATCGAAATGTTGAAGTCATGTGACATTTTGATGCTAATCTATAAGTACTGTATATTGATGATCCGAGCAAGAAACAAATATCAGAAAAAAATTTTTTGCAAAATTTTTTATATTTTGTACATGACGTCGTCATGCTGTGCATTTATATATTAATAACTTATATATATTTATTTTATGTAAATATATATATTATTATTCATTGTATTTTTAAATCGTCCGCTGCACTGACACTTGATATACTCGACATTATACATATATACGTTTCCGTAGACTTTCTCTTAATACAAATTAATTACCTATTGTTTACCCACTTGGATAAAAAACGATATTCATTATTTAAATAAATTTTGATTTTCTACGCAAAATAATTCCTTAAACTGAAACTCTCAAGCAAATTATAAAGATTAATGCATTTGGTAAAGCTATTTGCTTGCCGTTCAATCTGAATTCAATCAAGAAATAAAATAAGACGTCTTGTCAGAATCAACATGGAAAATAATTTCGACAATCATTATGTGTTAATTAAGCAAGATTACAATTTTTATTACTATGTTGCAACGATTCCATATACGTAGCGAAAATGATATTAAATTTAAATTTTTTCTTCGCAGCAGAGACATATATGAAAATGGTAAAACGACAGACTTGATAGAATTAATAAATTTTTTTTACAAGAAAATCACTTTTTGAAATCTCAGTTAAAAATCTATCATTTATATATTTTTTTTCTCTTTATATCGCATATTGTGGAGATTTTTTGGAGAAATGATTATATACAGGGTGTCCAATTTTAATATATCACCCTTCGTAACTTTACTGGAAGCGATCGCAAAAACACATAATTGTTTTTAAAAAATTTATGTAATTAACATGTAGCTGCGTACTTTTTCTTAAAAACAACTATGTATTTTCTTTACACCAATTGATTGGACTCATTATTCCATGCATAAAAGTATTAAGGTAAGATTAACAAAAACTGAATATTTTACAAGATATTTTACATTTTATGTAAAAAAACTGTTAACTTCAAGCATCATAACTCGAAAAATACTTAACGGAAAAACATTTTATTATAGTGTTTTGGAAAGCTCTCGAGATAAGCTACAAGAATATGCAATGAAAAATAGTAGGTTCCATTTAAGAAATTGAAGGTGACCTTCACGTGATCTTCAAACGACTATCCAGGTCAAACCAATGACACCATCTTATGTCCTCCTCAAAGTTAAAAAATTTTTGTATGAAACATTTTTCTCTACAATCGCTTCCTGCAAAGTTACGAGGGGTGATAGATTAAAATTGGACACCCTGTATAACTGCCGTGCTCAGATTATATAACTAATAATTTCCGACAGTTTTAAATAATAATAATAATAAACAAGCGATTACATATTGTCAATGTTCATAAAAAATAACGTTGAATTATACTCGAAATCTCCAATATCAAAAATATATTATACATTAATTTCGAATACATTGCGAATGCAATTCCTCTGCTGCGACATAGATAGAAACAAACAATACTGGCACTATTTTCACATTTCGAGTATAATCATCCTCTTTTGCCCATGTTTTTTCTCTTTAATATATAAAATTTTTTGGACACACTTTTCTCTCTCGCGCGCCTGCATTTTCGACACACCACCACTTTCTCCCCTCTTTTTTCCTATTCAAATTTTTCTCAATACTCATCTTTTTTATGTAGCCTTATCTATTTGTATCTTTTCTTCTCTCTGTCTCTGTTTGTCTTTCTGTGTAACTGTGTGGCGTTTTGTGCTGTGTTCTGTGCATGCCATCCCAGGAAGCAGGCCGGACTGTCCCCGCCTTCACCGCAACGTCAAAGGGCCGCGCAACCCTATAAGTATAAGTATAAAATATGTATCCACAGAAAAATAACACACACACATACACGCACATACACGCACAAGGATCTTGCAGTGATGTTAGATTCAGGTCGCGCATCAAGCCAAATCATAGGGGAGGAGGTATGATGGGGATAATAGTACGGGCAAACCATCCCCACCATACCCCTCCCTTTTTTTTATTACGCAGAGGAAACCTTTTATAGGTACCCAAAGCCCTCGGGAAAAACGATTTGGTTTGATGCGCGACCCGAATCTGGCATCACTGCACAAGGAGAAAGCATAGCTTCCGAGAGACTTGCTCACGTCGCATTTCGAGTCAAATCGGTTGAAAATTGCAATATGATTTCGGTCCGCCGTTTCCGCCCGATACAGCCCGATCAATATTGAATAAATTCAGCATTAAAGAATTAAAGAATTCCGACAACTCTCTGTCGTGAGACAATTTTGAATACACGCATCTTTGATGCCGCCTCGTGGAGTCGATGATATTTTTCTATAAATTTACGAATACTTCATACAATGTTGTCTTAATTAACAAGCATGCGAGCTTGTAGAGCTTGAATGTAATCCAAATGATTAATTATATGCAGAGTTGTCGCATGCACAGATATATGCGCAGAATCAACTCGTTTGTTTCTCGTTAAACTTGTTATACTTTTGCGTAATTAAGTTGGCGTAAGGCAGATTTTTAGAAAGGGGCCTTAGATGAAAAAAAAAATGAGAAAATATTCTCATAACAATCACGTTTTTCATGCTACCAAATTTTCGCAACACTATGAGAAACGGGAAAGTACTTGTACCTGTGTAAATTGCTATTAGCTCCTAACCTAACTTTGTCGCAATGCCGAACAATAAAAACGCTCGTCAATTAAAGACTCTGATTAAAATAAGCGCATTCGAAACGAGCAGTGGTGCATATATGTATTTGTGAAAGATAAATTATTTTTCTATGAAAACATTGCGAATCTAATATAATACGATTCATTCATACGAATAATCTACAGCTATCGTCAGTTTGATCATTGATGTTAATCTTGAAATAAATTCGCAATTGCATCTCACAATCAGTTCGATAGAATATACATCTACATATAATGACAGACAATTCAAATGTTTTACCGTTACAAACACACTAACAATAAGTTTTAAAGTGTAAGAACATAATACATTCCGTTCGTTGCAACAGTTATTATTACTATAATAAAGAGAATGTGAATTAATTAGGGATTAAATTGATGATCAAAATATAGTCGAAAAAATACTATAATATATCTTAAAAATTTTGAAATATCTTAAATTGCGTATGATTTTGTTTCTTGATTGAGATAAAAAATTATAAAATTATAAAAATTATATAAACATTATTATTATGAAAAAAGTCTTTTTTTTGGAGTCTATAAATTTTACAAGCTATATTTGAAATGTAAATTAGTGATAACAATGTTACTTTATTAAATCGATTCAAAATTCAATCTGTAATGCTCGAGTAACATGCATTGTAGCATGCATGATTACCGATGGATTAATCAACGAGCAATAACATTTTTCAACAAAAAGAAATAATTAAATATCCTTTGACTTGTTTTTCTCGTTAGATAGGTAAAATTATAGATTTAAAAAATTATAAATTTGCACAAAGGAGAGGGGGAGGGGGGAGAGAGAGAGAGAGAGAGAGAGAGAGAGAGAGAGAGAGAGAGAGAGAGAGAGAGATTTATTAGCTTTCTCAGCTATTTGTAAAATACAAGTCTAATTAACATTAATTACAATATACTCCTTTAACTCTCGCTTAAACGCTTCCAGTTCTTCGATTCGTCTTATTTCAGCTGGTAAGGCATTGTACATTTTCACTCCCTCAAAGAACATACTCTTCTGTGCACTCGTTGTTCTACGAAACTGTACTACAATGTCCCCGGCTTGCCGGGTCTGTCTTTCATTCTCATTTCCCACTATTGTTAACTTATTTCTTAATTGATCCGGTAACATATTCTTTAAAATCTTAAAGATAAATATACACACATTATAATTCAGCCTCTGTCTTATGGACATAAACTGCAGCGCTTGCAGCATACTCTCCACTTTGGTATATCTATCACATTGCAATATGACCCTCATGGCCCGGTTTTGCGCTTTTTGCAATTCATTCAGTTGTGTTTCTCCCATATCAATTAACAGCGTCGCACAATACTCAAAGTGAGGCGCTATGATTGACTTATATATAATACATCCAGTGTATGCCGATATGTAGTTACCTATTCTATTTAAAAAACTCATTTTTTTCCCTATTTTCTTTAGCATATAATCACAGTGATCCTTACACCTTAACCTATCATCAATAATTATGCCTAGATATCTCATTCTTTCCACACGCTCTATCTCCGTTCCATCCAAACATTTCAGTGTAATGTTACCTCTCAGTTCTTTTCTTATACTTCGAACTATCATATATTTCGTTTTCCTTGCGTTCATTTTTAACTTGTATTCATCCATCTTTCCACTGTAACAAATGCCATATTCATTTTTCTTTCTAATTCCGCACTACTCCCTCCAGTCACATACACTAGCGTATCGTCTGCAAACATTTTTATACTACATCCCTCCGGACAGACTTTAATTATATATCGTATATATATTATATTTATATATATTATAAATAACAAAGGTCCTAATACAGATCCTTGTGGTACTCCATATTCTGTGGCCAATAATGTAGACCATTCATTGTTAAATCGTACCTGCTGTGTTCTATTCTTTAAATATGATCTTAACCATTCTAAAGCTGTTCCTCTAATTCCGTATTGATATAATTTCTCTAACAGTCTTTCTCTATCTATCGTTTCAAATGCTCGCTTGAGATCCATGAAAATTACCCCCACCATTTTTGCCTCACTAACTATCAATTTCCATTCGTCAATGACTGTTTGAATCGCTGTTTCACACGAATACTGTTTTTTAAAACCTGACTGATGTTTTGTTATAATACAGTTATCTTCTAAATACGCCTCAATTTGCTTTTTAACTACTAATTCTAATACTTTCTCAAATATTGGTAATATATTAATATGCCTAAATTCACTTGCTTTTCTGGCTTTTTCTATTTTTGGAATCGGTATTATCGTAGACGTTTTCCAACCTTCTGGACAGCAACCTTCCCTCAAAGAGTTATTTATTATATCAATAAATTCCTCTTTTATTACATAAAATACTGCTTTAAGTATATCACTAGTTAATCCCTCTTCCGTACCTTTCTTTTTTGGTAGTTCCATAACAATTTTTTGTAAATGCTCTATTCTAATCATCTCAAAATTTTTCATTATTCCCTCGCTTTCAATAACAAAAATAATTCTTTTACCTGGACTTCCTAACTTATCTCTACTTATAGATTTTACTATGTTCTCAATACTCTGTATATAATATAAATTAAATTTATCAGCTATATATTGCGCCCTTCAGTATTATCTAATATTTCAAAATCTATATTCTCAATTTTTTTTGTACCCGTTGGTTCGCCCCTTATTATTTCTTTTAAGGTTTTCCACATAGATGTCGGATTTCCCTTGTTATGATCTATCATATTTTCATAGTATTTTTTTTTTCTTTGTCCTGATTAATTTAACCACTGCATTTCTTTCGATTTTAAACTGTAACCAATTTTCATCCGTGTCATCATACAACGCTTTACTGTACGCCTCATCCCTTTTAGCCTCTGCTTCCCTTATTTCATCCGAAAACTACTTTTTCCCTTCCCATATTTTCGGAATTCTAAATTTTTTTCTAGGTGCTGTAGCATCCAACGCATCTACTATATTATCGACAAGTTTCTTCGCTCTCACACTGACATTCATATCTTGGCTTTTTCCTAATTTATTTTCCATTAATTTAATAAATTCATCTACATTAAACTCTTTAAAATTCCTAGCACTAAATTCTCTGTATTTATTATCAATTTTATTCGCATTAAGATCAACTTTTAACCACGCATGGTCCGTTATTTTAGGTTCATGAATTACTTGCACTTCTATTTTATTATTAGCGTAAATTAAATCTATAATTGTCTTACTATCTTTCGTAATTCTCGTCGGTTTATTTACATATTGTTTCATGCCTAAACTCAACATTGTCGTTTGTAACTTCTTTGTATAAAACGAGTCCAACATAATATCTATATTAAAGTCTCCTATTACTATACATTCTCCCCGTATTATTAATTCTTCTATTATATCCTCCAGAAATCTCACAAAATCACCATGCGATGAACTCGGTGAATGATATATTACTGTTATTACTCCTTTATACAATTTATCTTTCACCTCAATCGCAGCACACCAACAATTCGCTTCTAACTTTTTTACTAATACTATCTCATATTTAATATCGTCCCTTACATATAAAAGAACCCCTCCTGTATTTCTGTTTTCAGCATCACATCTAATCATACTATATACTCCGGTACGTTCACTTCACAGTCTTCAATTTCAGCAGTCACTCTGGTTTCTGATAACGCTATGAACGCAGGATTTATTTTCTTCATAATCTGATGCTGTATCTCGTCTTTATGCGCCATCAAACTTTGCGCATTTGTATATAGTATTAATTCCGTTTCCTTCTGTAGTTGCTATTTATCTTCCTCCCAGCCGGCCCTCCTCTTCTCCTCCTGTATCGCCCTCTTGGACATTTCGGATCAAGTGCGCCATGCTCATCATTTATTTTCAAATTGTATGTTTGAATCTTAAACATACAATTTATACATCTTTTCTTTGTCGCTGTACATTCACTCACTTTGTGATTTCTTGCACATTTGTGACATATTTCATTACGCGTACAATTCTTTGCAATATGATAATAACCCCAGCATTTAAAACATCTTTTAATGTTAATGTGATTGAATGCAGGACACTTTCTCCATCCTCAGTTTCCCTTTGCTCAACATTACTTCATGAGTCTCTTCATCTGCTTCAATTATTACGATACCATCTTTTCCTCTTCTTCCGGACTGATCTTTATCATTTCTTTTCTCTTTAACTATTTTCTTCACTATTCGCATATGAATTCCTTCATTTTTCGCGTCAATTTTGTTCTGCTTCTTAATTGTACCTATTAAATCATCATCATTCAACTCCATTTCTTCCTCGCCAATATTGACAATTTTTATCTTAGGTTTCATCCGCGGTGACTCAGTAACGTTAAAATTCTCGCCCAGGTTGGCTTGTACTGTCGCCTTTAGCTTCTCCATTTCTTCTCCAGTCTCACAGCCGAGAATCACTGTTCCCTTACTTCCTTTTTTTAACTCCGTTATTCCCATAGCCATATTCTTGATATCTACCTTTTCTTTTATTAGTTTTTTAGTTGCTTCACTCTCCTGTTGCACCTTGGGTTTGACAATTATAATATTTTCTTTTTTCTTCTCTTTAATTGCTTCACTATAACATCTTTGAGCTCCTCCTGCCAGTCCACCCGCTCCTCCTTGTATAATTCTTCTCAAGTCTTCCAGTTCTTGTTTAATACTTCCAAATTTTTCTCGAACTATTTCCTTAATCATCATTTTAATTTCCTTCTTACATGCTGTTTCGTCTTTTATTTCTTTCACAGTTTTTACAAGCCAATCTATTTTTACGTCAATACTCGATGATCCACTCGCTCCTGATATTCTATTTCCACTGCATGATGTCGTAAACGAACCCGTAGATCCTGTAGATCCTAGTCTTTCTCTGCTGCTCCCCGCTGCTGTCGGTGCCTTCTTCATATCTGCTTCACTTTCAATTGTAAATTTCTCAAATGGGCCAGGACACGACACCAGTTCGCGATTTCTATCATAAATTTTATGTTTACTTGCACACCTGGATGGTAAAACAGCTTAACACAAGACTTGCATGCAACAACCTGATTTTTTATGGCCTTCTTACATGCCGAGCATCGATACTCGTCATATTCATCGTTCATATCGATAATTACCGGCTGAAGCTGTTAATACCAGCATAGGCGGTCAATTACCTTTGTCCAAATTCACACGTCAGCGCTTTGTGTCCACCTTTAATGTCTACCTGTCGCGTGAGATCTCGATGCCTCATACAAGAAATATAACTCTCACGCTCACAAATCAGCATATTCCTGCTAGATAACACTCATGTCTATTCCCGGTCTATGCAACTATTACTTCAATACTTTTTCGCCACTCTCCCTCACTATATAACCACTTAAAAGTTATCACTTTTGCAGAGCGATGTTTGACACGTCTTCTCTCAGAGAGAGAGAGAGGGGGGGAGGGGGAGGGGGGGAGGGGGAGGGAGGGAGGGAGAGGGAGAGGGAGAGGAAGGGAGGAAGGGAGGGAGGGAGGGAGGGAGGGAGAGGGAGAGGAAGGGAGGAAGGAAGGGAGGGAGGGAGGGAGAGAGAGAGAGAGAGAGAGAGAGAGAGAGAGAGAGAGAGAGAGAGAGAGAGAGAGAGAGAGAGAGAGAGAGAGAGAGAGAGAGAGAGAGAGAGAGAGAGAGAGAGAGAGAGAGAGAGAGAAGGTAGGAATACAAAACCATACAACTATATTTACAACCATAAACGAAGGATACATATATCTTTTTATATGTACAATATATGTACTATATGTAAATGTGCGTATAAATATTTACGCAGATCTGATAGTATACACTAAATTGGAGCGACATGTGCGAGATGGCCAAAGACTTTGAGTAAAATGACAAATAGATTCCCATCTACAACTTTTCTACATTACATACAATTTTTGTTTTTTGCAAATATAACTTTGCATTGATTAAATACGCATCATGTGCCAACATACATATAATATATATATACAGGGTGTTTCTAAAACTATGTCAGAGATTTTAAGGGCGTATTTTAGGAGTCAAAATAAGAAAAAAAATTCGTATAAACATGGGTCCACAAATTGAAAATTAATATCCCTCTAATCTTCCTCTCGAAATCTGACCAAATTGTCAAAACCACATAAAAATGAAACTTAATCACAATTAATTATTGTATGTCACTATTAATTATTGCGCTATGTGAAATTTCAACGATTTGGAAAAAAGTCTCCGAGAGTTAGAATACATTTTTCGATTTTTTTCCCAAACTTTAGAGGACTATAACTCGGAGAGAAGGCAAATTTTGTACCCATGTTTATATAGGAACTTTTTTCTTATTTTGATCCCTAGAATATGCCCTTAAAATCTCTAACATAGGTTTAGAAACACCCTATATATATGTATATATATATATATATATATATATATATATATATATATATATATATATATATAGGGTGTTTCTAATATATATATACTCTCACCCGCAAATAAATGGATCATTAGCACAATTTTTTAACATCTTTGAATAACGATAATTCAGCAAAAAATCATCGTATTGAGATAAATCAAAGTTCAAATTAAAGCTTGAATATTCAATCTTAGTTTATTAGGTTGTTAAGAGAAATGTTCAAGCTTTAATTTGAGTTTTGGTTCATCTCAATACGATGATTTTTTGCTGAGTTATCGTTTTTCAAAGATGTTACAAAATTGCGCTAAAGTTTGTGGCCTATTTTTTTCTGGTGAATATATATATACACTACGCAAAACAATTAGGGGAGCGCTTTAAAACTTGCAAAATTTGATGATTTTTAAGAAGCCATATCTCAGGTTAGGGAGATCGTAGGACAATGTTTCTGGGCGCATTTTAACGGGTGAAGCTTCGACTTTAAAGTGAGTAAGGTTGCATTATTTGTCTCATCAAACAGTTTTTCTTGTAAGTCCCAAAATGAGATCGTTAAAAAGCTCTGGAAATTTCTTGACTTTGTAGCCGTCCATGGAAAAAACAGGGATGGAACCATAAATGCCACCACATTGGCTTTAAAGTGGGAAACCTTCCCTTTAAAATGCCACAAGAAACATTGCTCTATCGTACCTAGGAGCTGAGCTATCGGATCTCATAGTCACCCCTGTATTTTGCAAGATTTTTAGTAATACCGCCGGCATTCACATTATCTGATGTATGTATGTACATCACGAGGAAGTTGCTCGGTCGGATTTTGCACATTGTGTATGATGTATGTGTGCGTCAATGTTAAATGTGATGCGTGTGTATGTATGACTTGCGTGAAATCGAATGTTTCTTGTTTTTTAACATATGATCGGACACTGTACGTACATATATTACATACTAACTGTACGTACACACAAATAACTCTCATTCAGGCATTTAACACTAACTGATCTACATATGTTGAAAAACAAGAAACATTCGATTTCATGCAAGTCATTCATACACACGCATCACATTTAACATTGACGCACACATACATCATACACATGATGTGCAAAATCCGACCGAGCAACTTCTTCGTGATGTACATCAGATAATGTGAATGCCGGCGGTATTACTAAAAATCTTGCAAAATAGAGGGATGACTATGAGATCCGATAGCTCAGCTCCTAGGTACGATAGAGCAATGTTTCTTGTGGCATTTTAAAGAGAAGGTTTCCCACTGCAAAGCCAATTTATGGTTCCATCCCTGCTTTTTCCATGGACAACTACAAAGTCATGAAATTTCCAGAATTTTTTCACGATCTGATTTTGGGCTTCACAAGAAAAACTGTTTGATGAGACGAATAATGCAACCTTACCCACTTTAAAGTCGAGGCTTCACCCGTTAAAGTGCGCCCAGAAACATTGTCCTTTTTTTTTAACGCAGAAGAAATCCTCAAGAGGATACCCTCAGCCCGTGGGGACGGAGAGTTATGTGGTGTTGGGGACATTCCCCGACCCACTGAAACTCCTGCGGCGACCATCTCGGGTGTTGTTTGAGTACCCCCCAGGAGCTGCGTTAGCATTACTTTTAGGGGGGAAAAACATTGTCCTACGATCTCCCTAAGTTGAGATATGGTTTTTTAAAAATCATCAAATTTTGCAAATTTTAAAGCGCTCCCCTAATTGTTTTGCGTAGTGTTTATACAGGATGTTTCATTTTAATCGCCCCAGGTAAATATCTCGAAAAATATGAAAGATTACGGAAAACGTACAAACAAAAGTTGTTTAGTTTGAAGGGGAACATAAGATGGTGTCATTGATTTGACCTTGAGTGAACGTGCCCAGGTCATATGGAGTTCAACTTGGTTTTTTTAAATGGAACCCCCTATTTTACATTGCACATTCTTGTAGCTTACCTCGAGATCTTTCCAAAACACTATAATAAAGTATTTTTTTATGAAGTACTTTTTTAGAGTTATGAGACTCGAAGTTTACAGTATTTTGACATAAAATACAAAATATCTTGTGAAACATACAGTTTTTGCGGTAATCTTCCTTTAATATTTTCATGCACAAAATAATATGAAACCACTCAATCAATTAGTGTAAAGAAAACACATGGCTTTAAAAAAAAGTATGTAATTTGCAACCAGCAGCTACTTACTTTTTCTTGCAAAAACTATGTTTTCTTTACTCCGATTGATTAGTCTTATTATTCTGTGCATAAAAATATTAAGGTAAGATTACCAAAAACTGAACGTTTTATAAGATATTTTATATTTTATGTAAAAATACTGTAAACTTCAAATCTCATAACTCAAAAAGTACTTCATAACAAAATATTTTATTATAGTGTTTTGAAAAGATCTCGAGGTAAGCTACAAGAATGTGCAGTAAAAAATAGGGGATTCCATTTTTTAAAAAAACAAAGTTGAACTCCATATGACCTTAGCACGTTCACTCAAGGTCAAACTAATGACACCATCTTATATCTCCCTTCGAATCAAACAACTTTTGTTTGTAACGTTTTTTTGTATCTTTCATATTTTTCGAGATATTTTTGCCTGGAGCGATTAAAATGAAACGTCCTATATATACAAGCAGAACAATAAGATAAAGCCAGCGCACAATGTCATATCCATTGAACTAATTAACAAAGTTTAGAAGGTAAGCTTAGCACGTGGCGTGGAGGCGGGGATCATTTTTGCTTTTCAATTTTACTTTAACCTTTTTTGACTAAATGTTGAACCTCTTTCGACCCTTCTTTTGAACCTTATTGCTATCTATCTACTTACCTATTCTTCCTGCATTATTTTTGCTTAGATTACTCGACTCTCTCGGACTTAATCTCTATATTCTCAGATATCTAACATAATTATATCTGTTTTTAGTTTCTAGTAAAATACCTTCCGTATATTCAAAAATCCTCAATCTGAATGGCTTATCTGACTTATTACAAATTTTTATTGCTATTATAGAAATTAATTATTAGTTACATTACTTATTATTATAAACTACATGTCAAGAGATCAGAGCAGAGTTTAGATCGCTTTGCGAGAGACTCTCTAATTATTCATCATCCCCACGCCACTTTTGTTTTTCCTTCTTTCTGATTTGAAACATTCTTTTTCTCTAACACATGCTTATCGTGAGTCTATACATTTACACACAGGGACTTGTTGAAATAAAATGAAAACTGCGACCGAGTAAAACTCATTCGATACGAAGCGAGCCTTATTAAGCAGTCTTGGTTCAATCTACGATGCTAATCACCAATTGCTGCTATATTGCATAGATGCGTTATATTGTAGTAAGTACGTTACTTGTTTCATCATACATCGCACAAGTATATCTACAAATCATACGATATAATTTACCGTCCATATTAATATGACAAAAGACACATACCGAATGTGAAAACTTAGTTTGAAGAACGTGAAAAGAGGAAGAAAAAAGGAGAAGGAAGGGGAAAAATGGGAATTTGTGTCAAATTTATTTGTATGCGGTCTATTCTTCTTATTAATGAAGAATATTCAAGCTACACATATACACATATACATAGATGGCGAATAATAACGATAATAGGATTAAGAGTAAAGCACATCAATTTTGACCGATTTTGCCAACAACAGCCTACAACTACGATACAATTAATTTTTATGCAATCTTTACAATCGGTATGTCACTAATCGAACTGAGGATGGGACAAACAAACAAATAACAAGATATTACTCCAAAATTTTCGATTAAACTATAAAAGAATATTCGCTATTTTTATACACAGGGTCGATTTAACAATTTTTAATATATATATGTATTAACACCCTAAGTTAAATCATAGTTTCGACAATAACACAAGGATTGTATAAGAAATGCGACAAGGAAGAATTTATATATAATTTGTATAAATGCACAAATGCAATTCTGAATGCAACATTATCGAACCAAAAATTGGATTTTGAGTCAAGTTGTTAATTTACATCCCATGTGTTCACAAATTACTCGCTTATGAATGAATCTCAATTAGTCACGATCGTTTGAATCGCACGATTGTTTGAAAATAAAAAATACAAGAGAAACGTAATTCTTTGTCAATATAAGAATAATAAAATTTTTCTCTCGCTTACTTAAGTGCCAATCTTGCCAATAATTAATTTATTCTACGTAACAACAGCTTTTCTAGGTATTTAATAGAGTATAATCACATTTTGATTTGAGATATAGATATATAGACAATTATTTATATGTAGATATGCAATCGTATAGATGTGTATAGAACAGGTCAAACAAAAACATGGAAATAGATGTGATGTTATGCGTAATTCGGTAAATTTTCAAATCACATTTCGAACAAGATCGATCTTGTTGAATGTAGAAACTGTATCGATTTTCGTTCACTCCAAACAACGATATTACAAACGTTAACTCGATGTATTAAATGTATATATTTATGTATATTATGTATAAAAAAACTTATATATTGTGTGCTCATGATAGATTAAACAGCATCGCACGATGTTATTGGATTATATTGAGCTTTCTTTTACAATTTTTATTGTTACTTTTTTATAGAAGAGTCTATAGAAGAGTCTATAAGAAATATTAATTATACGCTTTCTCCAGCCACATTTGCCGCATAAAGTTTATATATGTATATTAAAATGTGAAAAATAATCATGATATACACACATGCAATATTAAATATTAAAAATCAATCAATGATAGTTAAAGTAGATTTATGCGTTTTATACATATAAGATTTACTGCCAATGTTCAATTGAGTTCAAATACGCAATTGTAATAGTCGAGTAACATTTTTATGGAAACGTGGGGAGATATAGATAATATGGAGATTCAAAAAGTTAGATCCAACAAAACTGAAAATTACGATCATATGCAATTGAAAATAATGAAACGCGCTTCCGACGTTAATATTATTTTTCTCGTTATCATTAATCATACAAATTTTGTTAAGCCTCTCTTAGTTGTAATCACATTTTTACGTAAACATATACTTGTACATTCCACAAAAATATTTAAACTTTAAAAGTCTTTAAAATTTTAACATCTTTTTGCGAATAAATGTAATCGTTATTTTCTTGTATTATTTGCCGTTTATATTATTTGTTTATCATATCTTATCAAATGCAAATGCAATTTTTTTTAATGCAAATATAATTATTACCATAAAAGCATATTGTTATAACAATCAATGCGATAAGAAAATAACATCAATTAATTAGGCTAATTAAACTCGTTGCATTTATTAATCTATTATTTTTTTATGTGGCTTACAAAACTGCATAACTCTACGAGCAAGTTACACAACGTGATAAATGATAGACAAAGAAGTTGTAAATAAGTGAGACGATCCCCTCTTCTTGGCTCGTAAGAAAATCTTGAAATTCTCGCCGGGTTTATTCGCATGCTAAACACATGAGTCAAGCGATTTGTTGTTGGATTGCAATTTTCGAACGCGGTCGGACAATTAACGCGTTACATCTTATAATTCAAAAATTTTTTTATTACACTTCGCGCTAAATTTAATGCTTTGTCTCAAACTTGGAAAAATTTCGGCCTCGAAATAGCCTCAAATAATGACTTTCAGAAAAATTTACGAACTCATAAACTCATCATGACGAAACTGCAAAGATTGCCTCTGGCAATTTGTCCCGACGCAGATCTCCGTGAGCGTCGCGACGTTCGGCAAAGTTATTTCGAAAATAGTGGGGCGTCGCTCTATTTCGGTCGCGCTAGCCAGGGCCATTTAGTCTACGGCCTGGCTTCCTTACTAGGAAGCTGCGGATCCGAAAAATTCACCCCAGTCTCTTTCGGTGCCTCTTCTGGTTGAAAATCTAGTTGGAAGATAGATGATGGCCACGAGACGATAAATGCGAGGAAGAATTTTATCCACAAATGTCAATCAGCGCAAAGCACTTTAGGTTGAGACGAGTGTAAACGGAAAGGCCAGGGTTGGCTGTTATTATTGCTTCCAGGATAAACCCAGATATAATTCGATGATTCTCGATTATCGAGAGATGGCTGCTTGATTTCACATCAACATACGAAAGTGTGACAACATGTTACAATTTAATTAATTAATTGTGAAATTTAATCACAGTGCGGGAGAACAAATATAATCGCGAAAATTATTTGAATTTTGTCGATGAGCAGCATGTCGAATGATGTAATTCAACGGCACAAACTGTGTAAGCTTATTTAAAATATTATAAAATATATTATAAAATAATATATTTATCGAATCTACATAGAGATATTTATATAGAATCTAGAATTTATATATTGGGTGTCACATAAAGACCGCCCACTAAGTACATAGCGTTATTCCTTACCAAAAAATAAGTCGAAAAGTCCTGAACAATCTTTTTTTTTTTGAACACTTAATAATGGAGTAATTATTCAGTAAATCCTGGTAATATGTACTCGCGCACACTGTGCGACTCACTGACGTGCGCCAGGATAAAGTTCGGCGCTGTTTGGCCGTTACTTTACTGAGTTATTACTCCATTATTAAGTGCTCTAGAAAAAAAATTGTTCAGGACTTTTCGACTTATTTTTTGATAAGGAATAACGCTATGTACTTAGTGAGCGGTCTTTAAGTGACACCCTGTATAAAATCTATATAGAGATATTTATTAACCATGTCATATACATACATGCATACATATGTGTGTTGTGTGTGTATGTATATATATTACCTAACAGACAAACGACAAGTTAGAAAAGAAAAATTTACACTTGAGAAACGACAGTAATTCTCATCTCCGCAGGTGGTTAAAACCTTGAAAGATTTTAAAACAAGAAGATATCTGCTTAGTAATTATCGTGATAGAACAAACATGTTTTGGAAGGATCTGGTCGAACCTGACGAAGAGGAGGAGGCGCTGCTCTGCAGTCCTGCTCTGATGGCTAGGCGAGCCTCAGAGTCCTGGATTGTTGCACCTCCCGTAGAGGTATGCCAGACAAATCTACAATACGTATCACTGTACGTCAACAACAACTGCGTAAATAAAATTTGGAAAATGAAAGGATGGGAAAACAAGAGATAACAAACAGGAGAAACATATTATTTGCTCATATAGCCGTTGTTACAGTGAAATCGGTCTCATCCTTAAAATTAGCGATAACGTATGCTCGACAAAGTGTGGATCCAAGGTTTACGAATTAAATATACGCAATAATTGATCAAGCAGTTCGGTAAATATGATAGGTTACATAAATATGGAAAATATACATATATGCGCGTTATTTAATTCTGTCCTTAATAAAAAGATGCGAATTTATTTAAAAGAAGAGACAAGCTTTGAAAGTTATTCAACGCAAAACAAAGAAACTTTTTACATAGTTTATAAATATGCCACAATTTAAATATGCGAAACTTTATGTATATACTTTGTGTCACGAGAGATGAAACGTGTGTGTCTATACAATTATGCAACCTTTGGCGAACTTTGCTGAATAACTATTGCACAACAAATTTAGAATGTCTCGTGAGAATTGCGGAAACTCATGCAAAATATTCTTAAAATGATCGCGATAATATATGTACGCGTTCTTCCCCTAAACTTTCTTTCCTTGAAAGAAAAGCAATATATTATATATATATATATATATATATATATATATATATATATATTTCGACCATAGAAATTAGAATCATTTTTTTATGTTATTTATTTGCTTTTAAAGAAAATAGTAACAGATGTCTTCTTTCGTCTTTATGTAAGTCCCGAAAAATTGGTTTATACAAATTATTTAGTACTAGGTTGGAAAAAGCGTTTCTAAAGTTGACACAATAAATCGATTCCTCGGTCCTTGCAACACAAGACTCGAAATCTCGACCCTTGAATTTGAAACGGCCCTTGAATTTGATTAGATTCTCTCTTTTGCTCATGCTTGGTATTTTTTTCTTGCCAGCCTTCTCATAAAATGCTGAATTAACAAAAGACAAGCATATTGTTTCTACAAAATTCATTTATATATATATACATATATATATATATATATAACTAACACTATCCTATAACAGTTTTATGAAAAATTCTGCCAGATTAATAGATATATTAATAGATTAATATATTAATAGATACATTAATAGATATAGATATATAGACTAATATTCAAAATTATATTAAACAAATCATAATTGCATAATTAGTTATTTTATGTGAACTAATTAGAAATACTCTGATGTCTATATATACATATATAGATGAATAGTGATTGAAAATTTATTTGATAACTTTGTAAAATGATATAAAACAGAATTTTTTGTCTAATTTTTGACATTATAAACACGAGTGACATAACTGAAATACGAAGAAAAAAAATGCTCGCTTGTAATAACCTAATTATACAACGTGTGTGCGTGCGAGCGTGCGTGTGTGTGTGTGTGTGTGCGTGTGTGTGTGTGTGTGTGTGTGTGTGTGTGTGTGTGTGTGTGTGTGTGTGCGTGCGTGCGTGCGTGCGTGCGTGCGTGCGTGCGTGCGTGCGTGCGTGCGTGCGTGCGTGCGTGCGTGCGTGCGTGCGTGCGTGCGTGTGCGTGTGCGTGTGAAGATACATGTATAAAGAGATAGAGAGATAGAGCTCTGATATAAAAAAAAGCTTCGAAGAGTAGAGAAAATATATATGTGATAATTAGTCATTTTTGACAGAAAAATGCACAATTTCGTTTAAAATTGATCTGTCCTTTATAAAGGCCTAAATTAGTATAATTTAATCAACTGTATCAACAAATTACAAAGCATGTTATACATGTTCACGAAACCGATCCTTGAACGCGTTGAAGTCTCTTGAAGACACATTTGATCAAATTAATTAAATCTTCCTCAAAGATATGATCGAGTTGACTTGACATTATACCCCTGCCCTATCAAATACTATAATGTACTCTATATAATTATTCTCTCTATTGCCTGATTAACTCCATTTTCTCTTTCCTCCGTATGCCCTTACGATACATATTGTACTAATGTATATAGTGTTGATAAGATATAATCGCTCTCTCTTGTTGTTCAAAGCCCATCTCTTTGTTTCTCTCTCCCTCCCCCCTCTCTCTCTCTCTCTCTTTGTTTTTTGTTTATTTCCTTTGTGCAGGCGATGCCGACAGCGGCAATGCCCCTACAACGAAAAAAGTCACTGCCGGACGTGGCGCAATCGATCCAGCTCACAGCTACGGCGCCATTGTCAAGGGAAGAAGTTAGTATCTTGAGCAGCCTGAGAAGAGAGGAGATTCGCAGACAGATCGACGAAAGTGAGAGGCTCAGGGCCAATCCGTTTTTATATCTAGTCAGTCCTCAGGTTAAAGTGAGTATCCTTCGAACTTACCTATGGCTGTCGAAATTGTTTACGTTGATAAAGACGTCCTTGCGGCGATCGTGTGGAAAACGAGAGAGCAAAATGATACTCTGGCAGAATATGTTGCGGCTTATTGCGGATCGATTCCTGCGCATTTTAATTAAAAACACACTAAACGACGCGACAAGATTATAATCATCTTTCATACAAAGTTCCAAAATCAACATTAGTTTTTACTTTGAAAGAGGATAGATAAGTATAAAAGTACCTCGCACTAATCTTATGTGAAATGGATTTCGGATTAAATCAACTGGTTATTTTTTTCATATGTTGTAGCTTATAATCTGCTGAACAGAAGGTTCACTAGCGTCAAAGCTAAATAATGGACAATTATTGAGTTACAGCCAGTCAAACAGGTCGCAAAATAGATCATAAGCTATAGCATATGAGAAAACCCTCCTCCCAACTGATTTTATCGAGATTTCAATTTCATTTCATATAAATTCAAAATTTCCGCATTAATTTTATATAAAATTGAATCTTAATAAAATCTGCTGGTTTTCTCATATGTTGTAGCTTATGGTCTGTTGAAGAAAAAATGTACTAGATTCAAAGCTAAATAAAAGACAGTTACTGATTTACAGCCAATCAAATACGAAAAACTCAGATTTTGCGAGTTGTTTTTTACCTGTTTACACGCGTATAACTTGAACTAGAGCTAGAACAATGGCATTTTGAACTCTGTTTACGAAACTGAATCAAATGATATCTAACATGACTAATCTTTTAGTTCGAGCTAAAGTTATATTCACGTAAACAGATAAAAAGTGAATTTTGATCAAAATTGACCCCTCCGTTTTTTAACTTTCGACCTCATTTCGGGCAGCAATGATATATATCGTTGAATTTGTCTCGGTGAGTACTTTTCAAAAATATATACATTTTCCCAAAAGATTTTTGTCACTTCGTGAACATCCCTTGTCAGTGCATAAGATGATGGTGAGAATATATATTGTAATTAAAATTACAAAATATAAGACGAAATTGTAATTGCATCATGTTATCATACAAGAGCACGTAAATTCGTTTATAAGTCAATCGAATCCTCGTCAAATTATGGTGACCAGCAGCAAAGCTGGCATAAACGGCGCATAATTAAATCGAAGAAAAACATTTAGGTAATATAAAGTCCCGTATATTTCCAGGACTGGTTCTCTCGACAACAACTCGTGATGCTGGTGCTCTTCATCAACATATCCTTAGCCTTGATGTTCTTCAAACTGCTGACGTAGCAGCCAGCCGACAATCGGGTTCACGGATTCGTGGTGGACGTGACCTGAAACCCGGCGGCGTCGCGATCGTCTTGGATCGCCATCGAGCCAAAATTTCGACAGAGAACGCGACACAGAGGGTATGGCCAATCGCACTAACAATCGCTGGAAACGACTTTCATGAGCGACTTGCTCGGTCGCTTGCGCTTCGCGAGCAATTTGCGACAAAGGAATATTTGAATCGATCGATACACGAACGGAAAACTCACGGAGAATTACTTCAGCGAGGATTTTTAAGGCGATCATATTAAAATTTCGAACGATCGCTAATTAGACGAAAAAAAAGAAACAACAACGAGAGCAACGAGAGCGAACAACCTTTTGAGATATCGCGGGGACCTACGATAGGATTCACCTTCAAAATGTTGTAAAGTAAAAAGGGCTTAAGCGCATCGAAAAGAAAAACAAATAAGCAAAGAGCAATGTAGTTTAAGAAGAGGTTTAAATGACAATGTACTTTCGAGAAACTTATATAACGTACTGGAAATAGAATTTCATATTCTCTGCCTATACGATAAAGTCTTGGATTTCCGGTTTGAAAATTTGGCGCATAAATCCTTTTTAATTGGCACATTGTTATTCGAGACAAAAGAAACATTTTTGAGAAAAAAAAAACGATGAAACTCCGGAGCGCAGTTTGTTATTTACGCGAGAAGGAGACATCGAAAACACATAAAAATCATCCTTTGGAAACTGACAGAGTGCGCAAGTCCCACGCACTTTCGCAACGCCCGTGTATTACATATCCTATATTTTTACACCAAATACTTTAATAATTGTATAATACACTACTTGTGTAAGAGTAGATCCAAACCTACTTTGAATGGATCGATATTGTGCTCGATATATGCGCGATATGCGTACATAAATACAAATCCTTCTTTGTAATCTTTTCTTTTTTAACGATCGGCTCGAGCGCAGTAATAGCGATGATATACATGGGTTGTCTGAAAAGTTTCCGACCTAACAAAGATACAAGACATTTTTTCTTCAAATTAATTTTTATTTTTCTACATAGTCTCCTTGTAAGTCTATATACTTCTCCCAGCGATGCTCCCATCTCTTCAACCCGTCCAAATAGTACTCGTTCGAATTCGAACACGTTTTTGGTCCAAAGTGAGCAAACGCGGCACCCAACGCGCGGACAGCTTTCTCATGCCTAAATCTTGATTCAATATGTGACAAACACGTTCTTTGGACATGTTCATAGCCTCTGCTATCTCTCTTAATGACAGCTCGATACTCGATATTTAATGAAAGCTCGATACTCGATTTTTTCCATTTTCATAAAAACACTCACATCGACTCACTCAAATGATTGTCAAACAACTACTGCGCGTCCAAAATGGCTGAAATTTTGGTGAGTACCTTTCAAAGCATGCGCAAACACATTCCCCAACTTTTGTTTACGAGTGCTGCCATTTTCATGTTGAGGTCGGAAACTTTTCAGACAATCCTCGTATATATTGAATTGTATTCGGGAGATTTTTCAACAAGTTAGCCACTTGTCTGAGAATACGCCGATCGTTTTTTCTCTTTCTACGTCGATTTTTAATTATCACGACTGGCACTATTCGATTTGAAGCAGCATTAAAAACTTAGAGTATATAGACATGGAAGGAGAATAGCGGAGCCATACTTTTCGAGAAACAAGTGTCCCCATAGAACTTATATATATAAATGGAAGAGGGAAGTGTCCAAAAAGTGAGACAACAAACTATGGTTCTGTCTCAAAATATTCCTCATCTTCAAAATGCGCACGAGCCGAAGCGAGATTGTATATATTTGTTATAAGTTGTGTACGTATATTGTGCATTTTCGCCTGTGTACGTGGATATGTGTCGAGTTAAGTGCTACACGACATAGTTTATGAGCATGCATCAATGGTTTAGCGCGTGCGCATAGCGAACCAAAGTCAGATGTTAGACACAGTTTCGGCTTATGGAAGGTATACGCTATTTCCCTTCCATGTATATAAATTTTATGAGTGTCCCCAAAATCTGTGCGAGAGAGAAAGGTATAGTAATATAATACGTAATTCCTATTTGTCCTCTATGCGCGTGCGTTAAACTAGCAGACATTATAGGCAAAGTAAAATAGAGTGATATAGAGACAAGAGTGTAACAAGGTAACAGCTGCATAGCAGTCATTTGGAAACAATAACGAGTATGCGCAGAGGACGAATAAAAATATATACCTTTCTCTCTCGCACAGATGTTAGGAACACTTTTAGGCCAGTTTTTCCTCCATATCTATATGCTCTAAGATTAAAAATTAAAGAGTTATTAAACTTCTTGTACTTATATATATAGCAATGCTAATACATAGCAATTGTATTTTAACAATGATCGTAATTGTAGCCATGATGCCGCACGCGACATAAATGATAGATTCTAATTAATTAGATTCGCAGTAGTACATATTGCAATAAGTTACATAAATTTTTAAGATTATCATGAAATAAAGAGTACTCTGTTAACTTATACTTTGCCAACTTGCGAAATTATAGTTACAATTACAATTACTGTCGGATATCGCGACGGTTGAGATTTGAATTCTTCATCATTCACTGTTATTCGCCTTGATTCTCCGACGAGCGGCTAGTAAAATAATATAAAAATCCAATGTGTCATGTTACACAAAGTTGAGAAAAATGTTATCACACTAGATATATGGCTTTCGCTTTCGATGAGAGAGATTACACGTTCCGAATTTTCGACGCGCAAAAAGTTGACATTGTTTTCGTTGATTCTTTTTATTTGCATTTTGCGCGTCTAAAAAAGAAAAATATATATTAACGTTGGAATGCAGATGATTCATATCACGATTAATCGTGTACGCAGAGTTACCATATCGCGATAACATCATTCATCGAGACGCAAAATCGGGTAATCTCGGTATACAATGTATATAAACTACTCTTATAGAAAAATCTCAAACATCAAAAGGTCACGAACTGAATCGACGATTTCGCTTTCAACGAGATCTCGTAGACGTTTCGAAAGGAAATTCGTGATTATATTATATGTATATAATAAAATATTATTCTTTGCGAAAATATGCAAACGCGACAACAATTTCGCGTATCCTATATTTTCTCTTCCATGATTTTCCGACGAAATTGATGATCGGCCTTTCTGTGCTCGAGCGATCGCAATTTCCTAGCCTCGGGGGCATAGTGTGTCATATCTCTATATAAATAAATTTGTAAATAATCGTGCAAAAACGTCGATTGCGCAAAATTTGTCCAATCTTTGCAATACCGTTCTCGCGCTCTCAATGCAAATTTGACATCTTTCCAGCTCTGAAGGTTCTTATTCTTCTTTACATAGCAAAACTAAGCTTCCTATATATATTGTGCTTTGACAGTGCCAATGACATAGCTAGTACTTCCGCGAGAATAAATATGATATATGACGATGGTGACATAAATAGTCGAAATAAATTCGCTTTTAATTATATGCTCTAAATCCAAAAATCCTGATTCGGGCGCGAGCACGTGATGCGAAATGACTCAAAGATAACATAAAATATTCGATCAGAATATAGAAGACGATATTTTTGACGCTATCTATATGGAAAATGTGAAGAATGTAAAAAAATATCATTATTCTTCTTTGTCATCGAGGCGTATAATTTTTCTGAACAAGTCGAACGAGCTTGTTTATAGGCCAGAGATTCGTAATGTTGACTTTACGTCTGGCATTTATTCTATAACGTGCTAATAACGCAAAAAAGATTGTAAAATTTATATATCGAAGATGAATTTCTCTCCGATATCATCATACAATAAAAGGATGTTAAACTGAAAGGAGTGTCAAATGGAAGATGAATTTCTCTCCGATATCATCATACAATAAAAGGATGTTAAACTGAAAGGAGTGTCAAAAATGTCAAATGTAAACCCAGCTTTAACTAAAAAATGCATGCGAGTATCCTAACTTTAAAGACGATAGGGTCACATATAAAAGAAGAAACCGGAAAAAGAAATATGTTGAATGTTCCGGCTTAAGAGAAGGACCAACGTGATTTTTTTATCACGA
The DNA here is from genome assembly GCF_030444845.1 of Prenolepis imparis. NCBI lineage: Eukaryota > Metazoa > Arthropoda > Insecta > Hymenoptera > Formicidae > Prenolepis > Prenolepis imparis. Next base: position 15,402,990 of record NW_028141165.1, on the reverse strand, counting down.
GGTGCATTCGTATAGATACTATAGTTATTATCGTATACGCACATTCGCCATTACGAGGTTATATGTATTGTGTGCATATATATACATATATATGCACACGATTAATTAATTAATACCAAAGAAAAGCTATATAAAATTATTCGTAATATTATTGGCAGAATATCAATAAGAACAGAGAGAGATTAGAATAAAAAACACTAAGAGAGAAGCGGAAGTCATTTTTATCAAAATTACATCATTGAGCAAAGAAAAATTGATTTGTATAGCTTTATTTATCAAATGGAAAAATTGATAAATAAAGAATTTATTTGCAATGCCATATCATAATATGTATATACGTATTGTATGTATACATATGTATATGAGAGATCGCATGTATATTTTATTCTTGTTATCTCTTAATATAATATCGCAGTTTTGGCGCGCATATTCCCTCCACTCCATTATTATTATATATTATTATTATTATTATTATTATTATTATTATTATATTATTATTACTATTACTATATTGTACTACTGCTACTATTACTATTATTATTTGAATTACTGTTATTATTATCATTATTGTTATCGCTGTATCATCATTATATCGAAGATTTGCGAATATTTAAAATGAAAGATGGATATGGGAAGAAATTTTGGTACCTTGGAAAATATGCGACACACAGACATCACACACACGTACACACACACACACACACACAGACATATACATATATGTATGCGTGTATATATATACATATATACACATATATATGTATATATATACATATATACATATATATAGAAACTGTTAGAAAAGGAGACCTATTGTCATTGTTAATTCACGCAAGCAGTGATTCAATAAACTTGTATTATAATTGATAAACGGCTTTGTTACTGACATCACAACATTTCGCTTCGCTATTCCCGTCAAATGCTTGTCATCTGCGTCTCAAAAGAAAAAGAGTAAACCTTTAAAAAAGAAAACTCCATTCTTCCAATAACCTTGATCTTAAAACATATGTAAGTTTTCAAGATTCTTCATAATTTTCACAAGATTTGCGCCGTCATTATTATTATTATTATTATTATTATTATTATTATTATTATTATTATTATTATTATTATTATTATTATTAATTAAAATTTTATTATTTATTAAAAAATTATTCATAAATGAAATAAAGTGTATTTGAAGTAAACGAGTATTGAATTTCATAATATGAGCTTCATCGAACATAAATTTTACATTATATATGTGCATATTATATATTTAAGTAAATATATTGGTGAAATTACATAATATCTTTTGATTGATCTGATGATATTATAATATTTTTTTATACATAAAATGTACATATATCTATTTCTCTATTTCATAAAATGTATATCTATAGCAATTAACTAATGCTAACGAGCATCGTGAATAAATTATTTCTTTAATAACAATACCCTTTTCGCAAAAATTTTACTATACTCTTTTATTGCATATAATATTAATAAATTCATGTAAATGCATTTCTCTCAAAAATATCATATAATATGATTATTTAAATGATTATCTTTGTAACTTTATTTGTTAATAACTTTAATAAACGAAAGTCGATTAAACTCTTTACTCAAAATCATAATCTTGGCAACATAATCAAGTTTCCAATTCAGTTATGATTGTTCTACACGACCGGAAGCATCTCGTTTTGAAGGCTCCAAAAATAATGATTAATAACATCCACAACCTGAGAAGAAATCAAACATCCTTACGGCTAAAACCGAGAATGATCAATTGCGAACGACCGTTTAGACGATTTGTCGAAAGTCACCGTAGGATAAACGAGTCTCATCATTGCTGAAAATGGTCCAATTATGAGAACCGAAACCTACACTAATAGAGGATTAAATTTTTATCAAAGAATCCTGTTTACTTCAATGCATGCGCACCAATACGCGCTCGACTCTCATTTAGCCCGGTTCGCTAATTCATATTATTATAATTGAGCCTTATTTAACTTAAATATAATCAAGTTTGTTGGATTTTTTAAAAGTTTTATCAAAAAGAAATACAAACAAGATCAACGATAATTCTTAACTACTAATACAGTAGTGACAATTTATATGTTTATTGTGTTACTGAAGAAACAAGGCGCGCACATGGATAAAATCTTTTATTATTCTTACATACAAACGCGCACGCGCATACACACGCATACATACACATATATATATATATATATATATATATATATATGTATATGTGCATACATCACAAGACACGTACAGGGAGAAACTACAACAAAATTTACAGTAACATACAAAACGTACTAACCGCGTTCGCGTTAAAGTAAATGTTTTTTTACACATGATTATGACAAAGCGTCACAACATCGAATATGCGTAGTTATCGAAGCCAATCAATCGTAAACAAAAATCATTACGATTTTAAAGTAGTATATTTAAGTACATTAGCATTCCCCCTATCATTATATGTAAGGCAGATTGGGCTAAAATGGTCACCTTAAGAAAAAAATGCTACAGTATATTAATTTTGCTTTCTCTCCCAAATTTTGCAAAATTGAAAAGACATTTTTTTAATGGAATGATTACAAATTGTTTATTAAATTATGATGGAGATAAGGCTCTACATATTCAAAAAAAGGATTGAAGGAATGGGCTAATAAGAGCCGGTGCGTCGGAAATAAGAGCGCAAAAATTTGTATACTTACAGTCTGTCAAGTAAGAGCATGGTCGGGTTAATTTATAAAAAAATTTATTAAATAAAATTTTTAAATACATATATACATTGTACTTGATGAGAACAAGGATGCAATTATGTCAATAATGCCTCCAGTCACCACCGGCATCGATAATTGCCTGGCATCTCCGAGGTATATTTTCGACCAATTTGGCGTATTCTAGCGGCAAGGACCTCCAAATCCGACGAATCTCGCAAGATAACTGCTTCAAAGTGTACGTGCGTTTTTCACGAAGCTTCTGCTTAATGTATGCCCACTAGGGTGGTCGTTAAATGGAAGATTATGTTGGATGGTCATAAATCAGCTCCAAATGTAGAAAAAATAATTCTCTAATTTTTTCAGATTTTTATTTTCAGCTCTGAGTCTCCCTGTTTGCACGTGGATTTTTTCCATTTAAAAAAATACCAATTTAAGTAATTTTTAGATTAAAAATAGAATCAACAAACCTGATTTAAATAAGTTTCGCTGCCGTGAGGTATAGCATGAAATTGTATACGGGGTATTTCACTCGAGTTGTGTGTTATGTTATATTCTTATATCAATTCATTTATTTATTCATTTATATGTTATTTAAATATTATTTATATATTTTTTAATAATTTGAAAAAAATACTAATTTACTTCAGTTCTAGATGGAGTCAGCTGCAAAAGTAGTGAACAAAATTATTCAATTTTTCATAAAAGATAGTCAAAAATCGTATATGGGCTATTCCACACGAGTCGTGGGTGTTTTTAATTCAGTTAATTATTTTTTATCCATTTTTCAAGCAATATAACGACGTATCTTATATTTTTTTGAATCTTTCTTGAACTTTAAATCGTCGTTATTTTCGATTATATAGGAAAAAGATGTGTAGGGAATTCCATTCCAGTGCTCAATGATTAAGCGCAAATTTTCGATAATTTTTTTTTTTTTTTAGAAAAAAATTGATAACAGAAAAAAAAAATTGATGACAGAAGCAGCTGCAGAACTGTGGTGTTAAGATATTAAGCTCTCATGTGAAATACCTAAAACAAAAGCCCAATGTATCATCAGGACTACCAATACAAGAAAATAAGCTGTATTAAAAAAGAATACAAAAAAAAATTATATCTTCAACAAAAAAAAATCAATGGAAAATAATAAATTAATCGATATATTGATTACTCCGTAAAATAATAATTTAAATTTTTTCACTCGATTTGTGTGTAGTATAACACACACAACTCGAGTGAAATACCTCATATACGATGTTTCACTATTTTCACGGCAATGAAACGTATTTCATAAAATGTCGCTATTTTAGATTAGAACTAACTTAAATAAATATTTTTTAAATGAAAAAGAAAATTACGTGCCAACAGGGAGACTCAGGACTCAAAATAAAAATCTGAAAAAATTAGAGATTTTTTTTTTTCACATTTAAAGCCGATTTACGACTATCCAACATTAAAATTCTGAAAAAACCCATATAACGACCACCCTAATGCCCACACATTTTTAATCGGATTTGCATCGGGCGACTGCGACGGCCAATCCAATGTAATCCAATGTGCGCCCAAGCGAGTCGCTTCGTCACATGTTTTTTGGTCAACAGAGGTTTTTTCATTGTATTGCGCCATTTCAGGTCATGAGCACGGAGATGGGTTCGGATAGTTTCTTCGATATATCTAAACCTTTTGACTTTAATTTTGCTTGTCCTTGACGCAGTGTTAAAGCAGGATTCCGCGAAAACAGATTCACTATTCTTTTTTCGTCTTTTTTGTCCAATTTGCCTATCGAGCCACGTTCCGGTAAATCGTCGACATTTTTTGCCACATTATATCGCTCTATCCACTTCTGTACGAATGCTTTCGACTTTCTCATGTATTTAGCAGCCGCTGATTGCGACATTTTCGAACCTTTCGGGTGGAAAAGAAACACAGCCTCGTAGCGCGACGCGTATTTGGCACTCATGATGCTTAACGTGTTTCTCTTTCAAAAAATCAACGACAATTGAATCTTTCTTGACAGTGCATCAAGGACAAAGTTTCTCTCTATCGGCTCACGAAAGATTTAGGGCGATACCTTTTACCAGCTGTGAGTAAGGCCGACCACGCTTTTACTTGACAGACTGTATTCTTTATTTCTTTAGAACGTTTCGGTCCTTTTTTTGGACCATCTTCAGCTTAACATATGATACAAATGATGTATGATATAATACTGATTGATGACCATAAATTGATTATAAGTATAGGTGGTTATAAAAGTGACTTGTAATGTAAACGCAATAATAAATGCTGTCGGGTCACAACAGATCATAAACAAGGGTCATAAACGAGAGAATTCATACACAATACAAATTTATAAAATTATAACTGTATTCCCCTTTATAACTCGACTACATTTCAAACCGGAGCTATCAGAATTTTTTGGGCCTGCTAGATTTTGGATAAACGATCTACAATTGTTGAATATACGTGATGTAGGTATTCTGTATCTGCCTGTCGGTTTATAATGTTTTTTTGTTATTTTATATGTAACATTTCGGACATTAATTTTTTGTCTAAATTAATTTCTTCATCCAAAACCTCAACGCCCTCCCAATCAAATTCATAATTTGACAATCTGTGATCTGTAATCACAGATTGTTGAGAGGTGTTTCTATTGATATGGCCACGGTGCTCTGCGATGCGTGTTTTTAATAATCTGCCTGTTTGGCCTACATACGACGCGTCGCAATCCTTACAAGATATAATCTTATAAACTACATTCTTTCGCGAGTAATTTGGTAGCAAATCCTTGTAGACTTTTATAAAAGTTCGGTTTATTCGAGTTTGTTCAGGCCCGAATAGGACATTATCATGTTCTTATATTGGACTATGTGTTTGAATCGTTCTGATATTCCCGGGACATACGGAATGTTAAAATATTTTGGATGTTCTATGACATTATCAACCGAAACTCTCTGCTCATGTGTAGGCTCTCTCTCCATATTATTGAACAATGTTTTTAATCTCTTGTGGAGAACTTGGAAAATGAAAGATAATGGATACTCATTATCCCGTAGCACTCGTATCGCAAATTCGAGGTTTTTTTGATGGAATCGTGGATGGGATAGTCGTATATAGCTCTATCCACTAAACACATAATTGCCGCTTTTTTGGCAAAGAGGATGTTGAGACTCATAATTGAGATATCTGCCCGAAAAGGTGGGTTTGTGATACCAATCAAATTCAATGTTATTTCTGATAATAATGGTAGTGTCAAGGAAATTGAATCGGCTGCCAGTACCCTCTTTCAGCGTAAATTATAATCGCGGTGGACGGAATTAAATGAGTCTAAGGTAAATTGCAGCATGGAGGACGGCACCGACAACGCGACGTCATCCACATATCAAAAATAAAACGGTTATTTAAATGGAAGAGTCCCAATCACCCGGTTCTCCAAATGCAACATGATGTCCGCAATAATTGGTGACAGAGGAAAATCCATAGGTGTGCCATAGGTCTGTCGATAATACAATTTGTCAAAAGAAAAAAATGTGGAGTCGAGGACAAACCAAACCGCGAACAAAAATTCATCGCGTGGGATTTAGCATTTATCTCCTATGTATTTCCATCTCTGTAGAATACTTTCCATTGCCATGTCTACCGGAATATTTGTAAAAACCGAGACCACGTCCAATGAGATTAATTTGTGATTGTTTAGATGATAAGTTCGATTGAATAATTATATTCATAATTTTAATTTATATGACAAAATTATATTTTAAACATTTTTTATCAAATAGTACATCATTAACTCGATGTTGCAAAAAAATTAACGAAATATATAGCACTGAAATTTTAGTTGGGCTCCAGCTTTGTTGTAACTTTGTGTGACAATGATTTCTAAGCATTTTTGTATTATATCTGCAACAAAAACGCAGAGTAATGCGTTGAAAAATTTTTAGGACAAAATAATTCCCTAGAAAGAAATGAGGACCGCTTTATCCCAACTGCTATATTTTTATTTAAAAATTGACTACGGAAAGACTGCCATCTTGTGGATTTCTATAGTCATTATAAAATATATATATATATATATTTGAAATATGTAGTATATAAAACTAGGTCTTACCAGCATAATAACTTTATATAGTATCTCTCTTATGCCCGTTTCCTCTAACGTGGTTCAATTCAGCATTTAAGGTCTGTATTTATAGTCGTTTCTCAAATCTCATCTCAGTCTTGAGACATAATATGGTTTAATAGATGAATTTTTAAAATCAATTTGATTTTGTTTGTAACCTCGATTCAGTAAAGATACTCAAGAGAAAATTTCAGTTAAAAATTTCAGTTAATTTTTAATCAAAATGTAACTATTGAATCGTCTGTATCTTAAGACATAAAATCCGAGTATCTAACCTAATGCGCTCTTGAGATTTGAGAAACGACTATAAATACGGACCTAACTGAACTGCGTTCAACTTTGATCGCAGTTTAATCTTCGATCAACTTGTTTTGCTTTCCACCAACTTTGTTTTCGTTACGATCAACTAAACGTATACCTTATGCGTGCTAGTTCAAACTATAGGTTATAGGTATTTGTATCGAATGATGTGATTGATGCATATAGTTAAGGGGAGAATTTTGTTTAACTTGCTAAAAATAGCTTTTGTGAATTTTTTTTTTATAAAACAGTTTCATGGATCTGTTTGAAACTTTTATAGTATTTTATTAAATTTTTAAAAAAAGTAAAAAAAGTAATTTAAAAGTAATTTAAAAATTTCTTATATGTATATTCGTAGACTTCTAATTGATGAAATAAATGAATAGGTAAAAAAAATCACGAAAAAAATTGATAAAAATTAAATTATAAAATAAGGATAAATAAAAATAATTAAATACACACATTTCAGATTATAATAAAAAATATTATTTTAAGCTTTAAATGATTAGTTGTGATGGAAATGTGTTAAAAAATATTTGTAATTTTAATAAGTAAATATAAGTTGTAAAGTAAAAGAAATGGACAGTAATTAATAATTATTTTGTGAAGAAAAATCAAAATATATTAATGAAGTGCACGTAGAAACTTTTTCTAATAAAAATCAAAATACAATAAAAATTGTCCTTAACGAAATTGCTTATTTGATCTGAGGCTGCTTGATTGTTCACATGAAATGGTGTTTTCTCTCAATTGCATTGATAAACCAATTCATGTTTATTCTGCTGCGAGGAGAGGAGAAAAATTATCCAAATATAATATTAAAGTCAGCATTTATAGACGGATTTAACATTGAAAATTGTCTTAAAGTCTATAACCGGATAAAATGGTAAAAAGTGCCCCCGTGCGAAATGATTTAAATTTAAAAATATTTGCACAATACTTCTAAACTAAAAAGAAAAGTTTTTTAACGGTTTATAACCTTTTATCCCTTCTCTTTCCTACATAGCAAAAACATTTTTTTTTTTATTAAATTTTTTTAACATGTTTATGTTTATTCTTGATATAAATTTTAAGTAAGAATTCTTGATATAAAAAATATGTTAAAAAGAAAAAATGTTATTTGTTTAAAAAAATTTTTTTTTGAATTGTTTTACTAAATTGTTTAAATTTTAAAAAATTCCTAAAATTAAAAAATGCAATTTTTACAAGGTTCTTATAGAGGTGGCGCCTTGAAAAATTCTCGAATATTTCTTTCAAAAAAATGATAATTTATGCAATTTATTCAGAATTTTCCGATTAGTGCAAAATATTTTTAAAAAATTAAAGACTATTTTTATAACCATTTTTAACCATTTTAAAAACTATTTTTACATAACGCTATTATTCACATAAAATACATATAAATCTAAACTTATACATTTAATCTAGTTAAATATAAATATTTTAATATAAATATAACATAAATATTTTACACTTATTTTATAAATTATTTTATAAACTTATTGAAATATGTTATAATAAATATAAGCGATAAAAAGTTTATAATATAAGCATTAAAATAGATAGTTATATTAATAATAAGTATTCATAACTAGATTTAATGCATAAATTTAGACTTATATGCATATAAAAAATAGCGTAAAAATATGGTTTTTAATTTTTTGTTGCACCAATCAGAAAATTCTTTCTGAATAAATTGCGTAAATTATCAATTTATGAGAGGAATATATTGAATTTTTTCAAGGCGTCCTCTATAAAAACCTTGTAAAAATCGCATTTTCTAATTTTAAGAATTTTTTAAATTCAAACAATTCAGTAAATCAATTTTTTAAAAATTTCTTGTAAAGAAGAAACATTTTTTCTTGTTAACATATTTTTTGTATTAAGTATTCATAAACATAAAGCACACCAAGAAAAATTAAATTAAAAAAACATGTTTTTTTTACTATGTAGAAAAGGTAGGAGATAGAGAGTTATAAACTGCGTTAAAAAACATTTTTTTTTTAGAAGTATTGCATAAATACTTTTAAGTCATTTTGCGCGAGGGAATTTTTTACTATCTTATCTGGCTATTGCTTTTATTTGTGATGGTAAAAGAATTACTCTCTCTTATTGACTGCATAGCATCTTACAATAAATCTAAAATAAACTTTATCATTTCAGGTTTATTTTTAAGATGCTATGGAATCAATGAAAGGTTTTATTTTTATATGAAATTCTTTATTAGACTGAACTATGAATATCGGTCTTAAAATTAATTTTTTATTTTAATGAATTTAATTCATATTTATTATTTATGCATGCACATGTTAATTATTGTTTCTAATGTCTGAAACAACATTGAATTATTCTAGTTAGAAAATAATATATTGAACATAAAAGCTATATCACATATACATATATCATATATATATATATATATATATATATATATATATATATATAGGTATACTATATATATATATATATCTTTCTAAAAGAATTAATTACAGAAATTACAGAATTATAACTCCTAAACAATTGCAGTTGTCATATTTTTTTAGCACTGCCATATTTAATTGTAAGTCTTCTGCTTAAACGCCGTTCAAACTCGTTAACCGGCCAAAAATTGGCGTTCACGATAAACGCCCTTCAACTGAGTTGAACTTTCACTAAAAACTTGGTGGAACGCAAAATGTCATTGATCGGAGTTTAAACTCGATTTAAATTTTGAACTATGTTGGAGGAATCGGGCATTAATCAAACAAGACGTACAATGAAACAAAACAGGAAGCTTACCTTATATCAAATCTTTAAAAAATCGAAATTTTTTATCTTATTGCTAAATACGTCCAATAACTTCAGCAAACATTCGTGTGATGGCAGGACAGAGACAAAAAACAGAAGTAATATGAAATTCTACACGTAGATAACAACACTAATCAGAGAGATAAGTATAAAGGATAAAACTCCTGTTTAGGGGAGGATTCTCCAATGACCTTGACCTTAACATATGCCATCAAGATCATGACCCTGAACAACATTCAAATGGTTTTAGCCGTCGTTCATTGTTTACTAAAAAGTTATTAACAAATAAAGTTGACAATATAAATCTATATATAATTCTATACTTGCACATTTAAAAATGTGTTTGTGAGTAATTATGCACTTTAGGGAATAATGCTCCAATGACCTTAACTTTGACATATGTTGTCAAAGTAATCCTTCACATGGGTTAACAACTTAAACAAAGTTGTTAACCTATGTGAAAATTTTGCAAATATAAACCTCGTTTCGCGCTGAAAACACGGGATGATGGGGATGGACCTCGCTTTGCGTGGAAAGTTGCAAACCCATGTGGAAATTTTGCAAATGTAGACCTCAAATATTTAAGGTGCCAGAAAAATAATAGTCTATTTATGAAAATTATTTTGTTAATAATTTTTTAATAAACAATGAGCGACGGCTAGAATCTTTTGAATGTTGTTCAGGATCGTGACCTTGATGGTATATATATATCAAGGTCAAGGTCATTGGAGAACAGTTTTACCATAAGATTTTTTTTTTAAGGAATTTTATGAATACATTCATATCGCATCAATTTGAATGTATGCAAGAAATGTCGACTAATAATTTCAAAATAAATAAAAACAACTAATAATTTCAAAATAAATAAAAACAACTAACAATTTCAAAATAAATAAAAATTATTCACGGCAACTCACAGTTGTTTCGCAATGTAAAACACTTTAAAATAACATACGAAAAATCACGATATCTTTTGAAATACATTTTTACGCTTTAAGTGTTAAGAATTACTTTTATTAAGTGCTAAGTAGAATTCTAATTGAAAATTGAACGTTTCTCGAAAAGATACGTAAAAAAGTCTAACATTATATCATCAAATGGACGACTCTAAAATTATGAAAAAATTAATTAACGCTGCTAATAATTAAAAAATTTTTAGAAAATGAAAAAATATGATTTAGATTATAGGAAAATTTTAATTTCGCGCTACTTTATTATTCAAGTGTCACCGCGCAAATGATAAGGGCATATAAAAAGACGTAAACAATATATGCGCACTATACATCGCCAAGGTCGAACATCTTGTTGTTCATAATTTATTGGCGAAATATTTTACGTATTATAACATATACACGGAATTAAATTTGGGTGTACTTCCGAAATGCCCATACCTCCGATTTTTTTTAAACTACGTATACTTACGTATTTTGACGTGCTGATTACGAATATGATAGTGAAAATTGGCGCAACTTTCATTTTCATGGTGAAAACCATAAAAAATCGTCAAAAATTGACGTTTTTTGGATTTATTTTATCAAATACTGGAAAATTCAAAAAATGTTTCAAACAAAAGTTGTAGATTTCTTTGAAATATGCATTTTATGTCATATTCATTTTTGCCGTACGAGTGATAGTTTTCGAGAAAAACGATGGACTCTAAATCTTATATCTGTCCTCCCATCTAGCATGTACTTTGCAGTACACATGGAGGTAAGAAATAACAGGAGGGAGGATATACCCCCCTTGACAGGCAAGCAGACGTAAGGAGGGAACACTAAGCGCCATATTGGTGTGGCTTATCGAAGCGCGACATTTGAAATAAAAGCTGAAAGCACACACAAAAAAAGGAAAAATTCATAAATAATATTTATAAATATGATATGTATATATATATATATATATATATATATATATATATATATATATATATATATATTGTATGTACAATAGTAATATATATATATTGTGCTATACCATATAAGAGTACTCTGCGTTGATACCACTGCTGAACTGTGCACACTGGTGCAATAAGTTAGAGTGAGACAAAATATACTTTATTGTAACTTATTGCATCAGTTCAGGAATAGAAAACAAGCCTATTGTAAGCGAATCTGTATGTATTTAGTAGCATGGGCATTTTGTTTTATAATATTTTATAACTTTTATATCTTTTTAAAACAAAATTAATGTGAGATCCGATTTATTCGCCAAACATGTTTCTCACTTACTTGGTTCAGTTAAGTTAGATAAGATT
>NW_028141165.1:15356994-15390721 GCF_030444845.1 Prenolepis imparis | reverse complement strand
AAGCAGTGGTATCAACGCAGAGTACTAGAAGTATCTCCACGTAGTTATGAAAATAATATTGGCCCAGGATACATCGGCCGTTTTGTAATATGCCGAATCACGTCACACATAAGCTCAGCCAAGCTTTTAATGCGCAGTATTCTAAGAAAGACGGATTATGGCTCTCTCTCTCTCTCTCTCTCTCTCTCTCTCTCTCTCTCTCTCTCTCTCTCTCTCTCTCTCTCTCTCTTTAATATGCGAGTAACATCAGAGATCACTTAAGCAAAAAAATTGCTGACGACGTTCAAAAAAATGGAGATGTGAAAAATTATAGAATTACAATACAATATAATTTTTAATATATAATTGAAACTAATGTAATATCGTCACTTCCGAATTATTATAATTCCGGATTAATTTCGAATTAGTTTCTAGTATATTCAAGAGTATACTTTTGCTGTACAATCCGTAGTTCTATTCTATCAAGGAGTGTTTATTCTCGAGTTTATTTTGGATATACTGTATTTGTGGATTAAGATAGAGAGAGGCGGTCAACGGCCTCGTTTGTCGCAGCAATTAACGATCTGTGTCAATTCGCGAGGGCGCCTCCTCTCGCTCTGAGACTTGCTTTTATTCATCGCGCCTGCTTAGTAATCGCGGCTGCGCGGTTAACGTGTGAATGAGTAAATACGCCGCGGCCTAATTGCAGCAGCACGCGATTAAACGCAAAACTAGATAATCCCGTCTGTCGTAGTAACACATCGGTAATATATACTGGCCGCGGAACTATTTCGCTCGATTATCTCCGCTTCGTAGAGTCAATAAGAATATATTACGAAAGAAAATCAGACGCGACAACGATTGACAATTTTCTATTAGCGCGCGCGCGCGCGCGCGCGAGAGAGAGAGAGAGAGAGAGAGAGAGAGAGAGAGAGAATTGGTGTAAATATATTTATTTTATTATAATCTCAAACGCGAAAAACAAATTATTTACAATTAACATGACACTAAAACTAAAATAATAGTCACTTAACAATATAATATATGCATGCACGTGTGTGTGTGTGTATATGTGTATTCTTTACACAGTTATTATAATTTCACACATTAATATCACTCTTATGAGCTTTTTCTTGTATCTTATCCTTATTCTATGATATAGTCTCATTGATAAGTGTCTGTGAAGTTGGCACGACATTTTACGAATTTAAAAAAAATAGTAAGAGTTCTTATAGCACTTTTCATAGGTCTACAGTTCCTGATAAAAATTAAAAAGAGTTCCGCATTTTTTATATTAAAAAATCAAAATTGAAAAAATGTGCTAACTTCGCGAATCTAGCACGACACCTTCCCTCTAAAGTACTAAAACGCGTTGAATAATATCATTTTCGGGAAGAGTTCCCGATAGTTCTGCACAAGTTCAGCATATATATGCAATTTCAGATCGATATTCATCAATTAATAATTTTTAAACAATTTTTCACAATTACGTCCAGCACGACATTTAGTGAAAATGTGTCGTGCTGATGATTTTCCGTAATTTTAACGGTAGTTCTCTACAGTTCTATAAGAGTTCTATACTTTAGAAACATTTTTTCATAGAGTTCCGACTGTTTACTATTTTTTAAACAATTTTTCACAATTACGTCCAGCACGACATTTAGTGAAAATGTGTCGTGCTGATGATTTTCCGTAATTTTAACGGTAGTTCTCTACAGTTCTATAAGAGTTCTATACTTTAGAAACATTTTTTCATAGAGTTCTGACTGTTTACTATTTTTTAAACAATTTTTCACAATTACGTTCAGCACGACACTTAGTGAAAATGTGTCGTGCTGATGATTTTCCACAGTTTTAACGGTAGTTCTCTACAGTTCTATAAGAGTTCTATACTTTAGAAACATTTTTTCATAGAGTTCCGACTGTTTACTATTTTTTAAACAATTTTTCACAATTACGTCCAGCACGACACTTAGTGAAAATATGTCGTGCTGATGATTTTCCGTAGTTTTAACAGTAGTTCTCTACAGTTCTATACTTTAGAAACATTTTTTCATATAGTTCCGACTGTTTACTATTTTTTAAACAATTTTTCACAATTACGTTCAGCACGACACTTAGTGAAAATGTGTCGTGCTGATGATTTTCCACAGTTTTAACGGTAGTTCTCTACAGTTCTATAAGAGTTCTATACTTTAGAAACATTTTTTCATGGAGTTCCGACTGTTTATTATTTTTTAAACAATTTTTCACAATTACGTTCAGCACGACATTTAGTGAAAATATGTCGTGCTGATGATTTTCCGTAGTTTTAACGGTAGTTCTCTACAGTTCTATAACAGTTCTATACTTTAGAAACATTTTTTCATAGAGTTCCGACTGTTTACTATTTTTTAAACAATTTTTCACAATTACGTTCAGCACGACATTTAGTGAAAATGTGTCGTGCTGATGATTTTCCGTAATTTTAACGGTAGTTCTCTACAGTTCTATAAGAGTTCTATACTTTAGAAACATTTTTTCATAGAGTTCCGACTGTTTACTATTTTTTAAACAATTTTTCACAATTACGTCCAGCACGACATTTAGTGAAAATGTGTCGTGCTGATGATTTTCCGTAATTTTAACGGTAGTTCTCTACAGTTCTATAAGAGTTCTATACTTTAGAAACATTTTTTCATAGAGTTCCGACTGTTTACTATTTTTTAAACAATTTTTCACAATTACGTTCAGCACGACACTTAGTGAAAATGTGTCGTGCTGATGATTTTCCACAGTTTTAACGGTAGTTCTCTACAGTTCTATAAGAGTTCTATACTTTAGAAACATTTTTTCATAGAGTTCCGACTGTTTACTATTTTTTAAACAATTTTTCACAATTACGTCCAGCACGACACTTAGTGAAAATATGTCGTGCTGATGATTTTCCGTAGTTTTAACAGTAGTTCTCTACAGTTCTATACTTTAGAAACATTTTTTCATATAGTTCCGACTGTTTACTGTTTTTTAAACAATTTTTCACAATTACGTTCAGCACGACACTTAGTGAAAATGTGTCGTGCTGATGATTTTCCACAGTTTTAACGGTAGTTCTCTACAGTTCTATAAGAGTTCTATACTTTAGAAACATTTTTTCATGGAGTTCCGACTGTTTATTATTTTTTAAACAATTTTTCACAATTACGTTCAGCACGACATTTAGTGAAAATATGTCGTGCTGATGATTTTCCGTAGTTTTAACGGTAGTTCTCTACAGTTCTATAACAGTTCTATACTTTAGAAACATTTTTTCATAGAGTTCCGACTGTTTACTATTTTCTAAACAATTTTTCATAATTACGTTCAGCACGACACTTAACAAACATTTTCACTAAGTGTCGTGCTGAACGTAATTGTAAAAAGTTGTTTAAAAAATAGTAAACAGTCGGAACTCTTTGAAAAAATGTTTCTAAAGTATAGAACTCTTATAGAACTGTAGAGAACTACCGTTAAAACTATGGAAAATTATCAGCATGACACATTTTTACTAAGTGTCGTGCTGAACGTAATTATGAAAAATTGTTTAAAAAATAGTAAACAGTCGGAACTCTATGAAAAAATGTTTCTAAAGTATAAAACTCTTATAGAACTGTAGAGAACTACCGTTAAAACTGTGGAAAATCATTAGCACGACACATTTTCACTAAGTGTCGTGCTGAACGTAATTACGAAAAATTGTTTAAAAATAGTAAACAGTCGGAACTCTTTGAAAAAATGTTTCTAAAGTATAGAACTTTTATAGAATTGTAGAGAACTACCGTTAAAACGGAAAATCATCAACACGACACATTTTCACTAAATGTCGTGCTGGACGTAGATATTAAAAATCGATTAAAAATTATTAATTGATGAATATCGATCTGAAATTGCATATATATGCTGAACTTGTGCAGAACTATCGGGAACTCTTCCCGAAAATGATATTATTCAACGCGTTTTAGTACTTTAGAGGGGAGGGTGTCGTGCTAGATTGGCCAAGTTAGCACGACATCTAAACGTGGATATTAAAAATCGATTAAAAATCGTTAATTGATGAATATCGATCTAAAATTGCATATATATGCTAATCTTGCGTAGAACTATCGGGAACTCTTTCCAAAAATGATATTATTCAACGCGTTTTAGTACTTTAGAGGGAAGGTGTCGTGCTAGATTCGCGAAGTTAGCACGACATTTTTTCAATTTTGATTTTTTAATATAAAAAATGCGGAACTCTTTTTAATTTTTATCAGGAACTGTAGAACTATGAAAAGTGCTATAAGAACTCTTACTATTTTTTTTTAATTCGTAAAATGTCGTGCCAACTTCACAGACACCATTGATAATGAGATATTTTATCTACCAATGAGTCATTTATGTAAGTCCGGTGCTCGTTTTTTTTTCTTTATCAAAAAATATTATATAAAGTAACTGACGTTGTAAAACGCAAAAAAAGGATGATTATGTACATGCAAAAGTAAATTATAAATAAGATATACAGGGTGATTATCATTTTTTGCATGTTCCCAATTTTTGCAATCATGTATCTTTGTAACTAATTGTAAGCTTGAAATTAAAATTCTATTAAAGTAAACTCTACCTGAAATTAACTGAAGAATTTTGTTAATATTTTGCTTTCTACAAGACTTAGTTTGCGAAAAACTTTTTATTTTCAATCGCTTATAACTTGAAAATTATTGGTGCCTCGACATTTTCGCTGAGGAAATATCGTCTCCAAATAATCTTAGGAATATCCAGTTAACAGGGTGCCCGATAATTTTGGGTCACCCTGTATAGTTTTTCTTTATATTGTCAAAGTTTTGTTTTTTGCCAACTTTTTTTAATTTTAACGGACTTGGCTTAACAATATATAATTATCAATATATGTAAGAAAAAGAGAAGAAAAGAGAGAAACTTGTCGGGAGATTTTGATATACGCGTTAACCAAGTCGGCAACAACAACGTGTGTACGTTGCGTGCGCGCGTGAAATACGAGTCGCGCCATGACGCGCCTAACTCGACGACACGCAGTCTCGAGATTTCGCGCGACGCGCAGCTGAACCGTATCAGCTGTAGCGCAACCGCAAATGTGTGACTGGCAATATTCCACTCTCGTCCATACATACATGTCTCGCGCGCGCGCGCCAATGCGAAACGTTTGATTGATCGATACACGTGTGGAAGCAATCCGAGAACTTTAAATTGCTCATTAATGACGCATCATTGATCCGATTTGATGTCGAGAAAAAGGAAGGAAATAAATGCACATTGGAGATTGCGTAAGAAATAGCGTGCTAGAGACATCAGTTTTTTTTCGAACGCTTTTTATAGTAAATGGACATCTCACATTTCGAATAAGACAATTGATCATTTGCGAATGAAATTTTGCGCATGATTTTATTATTAATTAATTCGGTATAATCAAATCATTATCGTCTACGAAACTTCGTTCTACAATTAATGCGCACATTTTGTCTTCTACTCTTTGGACTCTCTGGAAAGAATACTCGAATATTCCTTATCCGTTAGTTAACCTTGCAAGATGTTAATGATGTCTAGTCTACCGTTCCAATTTCTTTTAAGCGTGTCATTTATGACTAATATGTTCGAATGATTCGCGACTTCAAGTTTTTTAAAATGGCATAAAGTAAAGGCGTATATGAATATGGATCATGATTGCAAAGTACGTTTAGGAAACAAAAAAAGATTAATATTAAAAATTAAATTAGGTACATTATATGCAATTTTTCGCAATGATTCATATGCTATATATAATTACATCAATTTTTTCTTCTTTATTTGTCTCTGATGCTTTCTGCACCAGTATATTCTGATGCATTTAGTCTGCATATGATTAATCGAGTAATAATAGTTTAATTATTTGTATGTATTGTCTAACGATGTCTAACAATGTCATCAAAGCATTGTGTTAGTCGTTAAAATAAAATCGAACGGTATAGCAGTATCCATTTCAAGAATTAACGACAATCTTTTACTACATCAGACTTCAAACGAGACATTTATGGCATTTATGCGAACATATTTATCTCGTAGTTATTATTTAATTTAATATTATTTAATTATTATTATTCAATTATTATACGACGCATCATAGTTTTTATTATATTAAAGTATTTACAAAATGAGCAATAAATATATCTTAAGGCTCCTGCATACTCACTGCAGCCATCTTGAATTGATGACGTCAGAAGCGAGAAAATATACCATGAAAATTCTTGCAACTTACGCTAAAATAAAAATGTTTTTCAATAAAATAGGGTTTGTAACCGATAAAACCGATTTGTAAAATATACCGAAAACTCTCCTTTTGTTTGGGTAAGCAATAAATAACATTGTATATGTCGAATTAAATTGAGCCTAATCAAGGACGAAAACCTGCTGTTTGACAGGTATCGAAATGAAATAAATATTTGCTTTTACATATTAAATTATAACAAAATGAGAGTCTTCGGTATATTTTAACACTATAACAATTATTTTAAAAATAGAAACACTGCACTAAAATGATAAATGACGCTGTAAGTCGCAAGAATAATTTATGTCATTTTCACGCTTTATAGTTTATAGTTTTGCCAAATGTGGCGCTGTCGTACAAATTTTACGGACTTGGCAATCGAGTATGCAGGAGCCTTAATGCGCTTTCGATAATTTTTTTCTTTCATCATTTTCATTACTGTTGCACATTTGACGATGGAAATGTATCCCTTATTATCGCGGTATAGATCTTTACAGAAATCAGATTGTACAACCCGACCTGACTTGATTTAATCACTTTCAAACTGAACAGCTTGCTTCTTTCTTGCCCAGAGGCGTAATGTTGTCCTTGATTTATTGAAGCGGAAGAGAAACTTTCTGAGGTTCGATAGAAGATGTTGAGATTAACATTATCTGAATCATAACATAATCTATATTTTTTATTTTGATTGAAGCTTGACGGAGACTATCTCTTTTCTGATATATGTATATAATTAATAGAATTTTGATTTTTCCCGAAAGAGAGAGAGAGAGAGAGAGAGAGAGAGAGAGAGAGAGAGAGAGAGAGAGAGAGAGAGAGAGAGAGAGAGAGAGAGAGAGAGAGTGTGTGTGTGTGTGTGTGTGTGTGTGTGTGTGTGTGTGTGTGTGTGTGTGTGTGTGTGTGTGTGTGTGTGTGTGTGTGTGTGTGTGTGTGTGTGTGTGTGTGTGTGTGTGTGTGTTTCTAATACATTTAAAAAGGAAAAGTTTTAGTGACAATGAAAAAAGAGAAGGATTTCTAAATGGGATTTTAATTTCATATTCTCCCTATACAAAAAACTAGTCATAATTTTTTTTCAAACAAAATCAATTTAAATTCTAATAGTTTTCAATAAAACTCTTGAAATGCATTGAAAAAAATTAAAATATAAACTTAATAAAATAAACTAAAAAAAATGACAAATTAAAAATTAAAAGAATTTCCAAATGGGATTTCAATTTTGCATTCTCCTTATACAAAAAACTAATCATGATTTTTTTTCGAACAAAATCAATTTAAATTCTAATAATTTTCAATAGAACGCTTGAAATTGCATTAAGGGGGGAACCTGGTTTAGGAGGCTGAAAAATACATAATTTTTAGAATTTTTTTTTCTCAGCTAAAATAAAACCAATTAATTCCAAATTTTAGGCACAGGTTATACATTTAAATTATGTAAAATAATTTTTTTATTAAAAAATATTAAAGTTTTATTTAAAAAATAAAGCTATATTGATAGCGCCGCCCATTTTTCACTGTGTACAACCTAGCGATCGTAATTTTTGTCTGAAACAAAAAAACCAATTCATTTCTTTAATGTTATATTATTACCTTCTATTTAAAAATCTATCTAAAAAAATTAAAAGAAAAGCAAAAATTGAAAAACTTTTACAACTTTAAAAAAAGAAGTTACAATTTTCACGAAAAAATTGCGACTTTTCTTTACAAAAAAAATAATCTAATTTAACTTTTCTCAAAAATATTTTAGTTTAAATAGAAGATAATAATATAACATTAAAGAAATGAATTGGTTTTTTTGTTTCAGACAAAAATTACGATCGCTAGGTTGTACACAGTGAAAAATGGGCGGCACTATCAATATAGCTTTATTTTTTAAATAAAACTTCAATATTTTTTAATAAAAAAATAATTTTACATAATTTAAATGTATAATAACTGTGCCTAAAATTTGGAATTAATTGGTTTTATTTTAGCTGAGAAAAAAAATTCTAAAAATTATGTATTTTTCAGCCTCCTAAACCAGGTTCCCCCCTTAAAGAAAATTAAGATATAAACGATATAAACTTAATAAAATATAAACTAAAAAATGACAATTAAAATTTAAAAAAAGAAAATAATTTCATCTATGGAAATTTAGAAAAGTTTCATCCAAGAAGCGAAAAATCGCTGCAACTCTTTTCTTTTTAGTTTGAATGTTAAGACCAATGGTTAAACTTCAAAAATTATTTGAAAAAAAGTATCTCGGCTATAAAATTGAAAAAAATTCTCGAATTTCTATTTTGCACATTCTAACAATTCAGAATATAAACGTTGCTTATTTATGTAATTATATAATTTTTCATGCGCAGCGTGAGCCAGCTGATGGAGGCGATCGAGAGGGAATGCGGTGTAGTAGCGACGCATCAGGTGCTGCTTATGAGCGGAGGCGAGTGCCTGGAACCCACTGCACGCGTGTGCTCTTACTCGGCTGGAACCGACACGAATCCGATCTATCTGTTCAGCAAGGCTGCCATTGAGAATAGCCTTCCGCCCACGCCGAGTATAGATTACGGTTCTGGTGAGTAACAAAAAAAAATATTTTTTATTTTACAGCCCACGTGTCTCTCATTTGACGTATGTAGATAGGTTTACAATGATATGCTAACGCATAATTACGTAATTTTTACATTTATTATGACAGCCAAATTTTATTTTTGATGGTGACAGTAACAGGACCTCTTGGCGTTAAATTTTTTTATTACATTTAATTAATGTCACTCTTGATTCATATTATATTTTTATATAACAGTTGAACCTCGCTAGTTCGAAATTGAAAGAAAAAGAAAAATTCTTCGAATTGTAGAGGTTTTGACTTATAGAGTTTTTCGAAGTGTAGAGTTTATCGAGGTGTATAAGAATAATGGCGAAGAAAACGTCCACCGTGGTAAGGGATGGGCTACTGAAATAAAACAAATATGGCCGCCGCGAATATACAACAGCAACAGTTTAAGTATATGAAATCATAAAAAAATGAAATTCTTTTAATGAAAAAGATGTTGTCATTGCGGCTAAACACACTCTGTGATTACACAAAAGCTACGCCTTCATCAAGGAATATGATCGAAGGCCAGAATGTTATAAATTCCGGCATGATTATTATGTGCGGTGTAACTATGAAAAGTCAAGAAAAAATAGATTTATATTCCTTATGTCTACAAACAAGTATCTTGACATCAGAATCATTTTTTTCAGAGTAAATACCAGATAAATAACTCTTAATTAATGTTAGATGTACATTCGCGGCGGCCATTAATGATAGTTCACGCGACCACCACTAGTGTCGCATAGAATTTTTAAACCCCCAATTATTTCGTTTATTTAGCTACAACATAAAATTAATCTATGAAAATGATTGCAAATGTACATTAAAAGTATATTAAATTTAAGGATATTTTTTACAGTGTATATAATGTCAGATAAGTTCAAACAAACTTTTAATATGCAAAACATTAACAGTTTGTTTCGAATTACTGAGGCTTTGTTTGAAAATTCGAATTATAGAGGCTTTGTTTCTGAAGATTCGAATTACAGAGACTTCGTTTTCGAAAATTCGGATTACAGAGGTCAAACACCGCTCCAAAAATTTCGAGTTAATCTCGTATTTTTGTTCAATTTACAGAGATTTTCTCAAGGGAAACGAACATTGTTTTGATTTGTAGAGGTTTTCGAATTAGCGAGGTTCGAATTAACGAGGTTCGCCTGTATAGAACACTCTTTATCTGATTGTGAAATATATATTTCTGCATTGCGCATTTTATTAAATATAAATAATTATAATATTGAAACAATATTCTCTGTCAGTATTTCATAAAATTGAATTTTGTCGTAATAGAGAAGGAAACGATTATTGCTTTCTTTCAATAGAAATACATTTTTGCTTCCATGTGTACCGGTAATAATCCTTAATTTCTTAGAGTTGGACCTCGTAATATATGCGCCTATCTTATACTTTCTTTCATTCACTCTTCTTTGTGTTGTACCGTTAGATTACCGTATGTTCACGACTCGCTTTATTACTATCTTCGTGTTCTCTCTTTCTCTCCGATCGCGTGTATATATGTATCATAAAGACGCGAGGTATGATTTTAGCAACGTCGTATACTTTTTGCGATGAGTCGCGAGTTTCTAGACTGCTCGATCACAAAATAAACTCATGCGAATCCAATATATAGAGAACAGACACATTACATTATGCATCTGGTAGAATCTTCGCGAAGACTCGATCATTCGAGTTAGATCGCAGATGTTGTCACCGCGAGATTTCGACCCGCGCTGTTAACGAGCCTTGTAATCAACTGTCCGACCTGATTTTATTATTTACCGGTTATAATTATCCGGCTCTCCTTTCCGGTTGCGCGTGAGTAATAGCATCTCAGCAACGTGACACGACAAGAGAGCACCAAGTTCCCGTTGCGTAGAACACGAAACTAGGCCGGCTAACTAGGTAGATGGCGTAACGCTTTTCCGCGAATCGCAAAATTATATGCCACACTTGCCTAAATTACGGTGAGTCGAGTCGAGTCGAGAAAAATATTCATATAGCAGCTTCAATCCTGTCGATCATGCGCGCTCGAATTGCTATAAAATTGATATAAAACTTCTTCTCGTAGTTACCTTCCCGATATTATAAATGCGTTTCTGTCGAAAAACGGAGACATACAAGATAAGACGTGCAAAATAAAAAGTCTGTTGAATTATAGCAAACGCTCTTACAGTCGATTGAATTACATCAGACGAAGATAACACTAATTTACAAAAAAAAATTTTTTTTATTATTTTAAAACAGACAAGGTATTTCTTATAGATTTTTGGATGCTGAAAACTATGTCGCAAGCCAATTTTCACCAGCATGTCAGGTTTCGGAAATAATTGAAATTTAATATGCAAAATATGACTTTTGTGATATTTGAAATTTTTTTGTGAAAAAGGTTAACGTTATCTGGAAATTATGATCAGATGTCATGAAATCCGAGTTATTTTTACCGATCATTAAATCGAATTGATCCTAATTCTCGATCAGCTGATTCTCGTTGACAGGTGAAAAAATTGCATTTTTCGCAAAGTAATATTTTCTATTCCATAATATCGACTGCATCTTCGGGCATTATAATTATTGATTTTTCTCAAGATTGACTTTAATCAAAGTTTATTTCAAATAAAACGATACGATTTGTCTCTTTGTACATTATTAAATACATATTTCAATAGAAAACTGTTCCCATAAATTTACGGAATACTCGGATAGTATTGCTGAACGAATAGTCGTCGAAAAATAAATAGCAATAATAATATAATAGTATAATAGCAATAGTAAATGTTTGCATTGAGTTACATATAAGCAAGTATATAAATAGTAATATTAATGTCGTAATGTTATAACAATAATCGATATATCCTTGCACTTATCTCTCGTATTTACGTTACGTTTATGTTGTAAATATTATTGAAACACTTATCTGTTTCTGGTATCCATAAATAGGTCTCTATCCAATATACACGCATTTAACTGTAATTATTGGCTCGAACTATCATAACGCGATAATTTTTTTTTATAATTATATGGTATACAAGTTTCGTCCGCGATAAAGCTAAGAGAATTTTTATACAAATTATACTGATATTGTAAGGTGACATCGAATCAACAATGTCAAAAACAGTAATGTTTGATGAAATTTAGATGATTCAGAATCAACAACTTGGAACAGTCATATTCTATAATTCTCTCTATTTCTAAGTGTTAATGACTATTTAGATCAAATAAATTTTGTCAATAAATAAAAGAAAATTTTCAAGTATATGCATTTTGAATGCACACAATTATCCGAACTTTTTGCGGATAAACTTCCGAAAACCCCATACCTCCGATTTTTTTGAAACTACGTATACTTACGTATTTTGACGTGCTGATTACGAATATGATAGTGAAAATTGGCGCAACTTTCATTTTCATGGTGAAAACCATAAAAAATCGTCAAAAATTGACGTTTTTTGGATTTATTTTATCAAATACTGGAAAATTCAAAAGTATGTACAAACACAAGACCCAACCCATGTCCGCAGTACTGCGTAGAAGTCCCAATATATGGCCTCGCTTTGCGTGGAAAATTGCAAACCCATGTGGAATCGTATATGGGTACGACAATAAGGAGCCAGGGGCTCCGCCGGGCGGTGGAGGGGCACCGCCCCTCCCCCTGCACCCCTACCCCATTCAAAAACTAACCCAACCCATGTCCGCAGTACTGCGTAGAAGTCCCAATATATGGCCTCGCTTTGTGTGGAAAGTTGCAAACCCATATGGAATCGTATATGTACTGCCATGGAGGTAAGAAATAACAGGAGGGAGTGTAAAGCCTTTTAAGTAGGGGGGGTAACAACACCAAATGTGATTGGTTGGCCACAGTAATATGGCGTTTTGTATTTTTTTTATCTTATCTAACCTAACTGAACCAAGTAAGTGAGAAACATGTTTGGCGAATAAATCGGATCTCACATTAATTTTGTTTTAAAAGATATAAAAGTTATAAAATATTATAAAACAAAATGCCCATGCTACTAAATACATACAGATTCGCTTACAATAGGCTTGTTTTCTATTCCTGAACTGATGCAATAAGTTAGAATGAGACAATAAAGTATATTTTGTCTCACTCTAACTTATTGCACCAGTGTGCACAGTTCAGCCAGTGCAGGAATAGAAAACAAGCCTTATATGGTATAGCACAATATATATATTACTATTGTACATACAATATACCGGGTGTTAAATTTCAAACGTAACAGGTGGAATATCTCGTAAACAATGTATTTTAGAAAAAAATGTTTCCTACAAAAGTTGTAGGGTTTCGAGGGGGACATAACTTAGTAATATTCATATGACCTTGGGCGGCGTCTCCAAGATCAAGTGGAGGTAAGAATAAATATTTTAAATGGAAACCTATATTTTTTATTATAACATCTTTTTCTACTAATTAACTTGAACAACTTTTATCTGAAGCATTTTTTTATTTACCTTATATTTTTTAAGATATTCAAGAAAAACTTGGTAACTCTTCAGCTTACGATATTGAAGATCAAATAATGGAACAAAAGGACTCAAAAAAGAAAAAAGAAAATAATTAATGAAGCAAATAAGAAATAAACTTTATTCATAAATCTTCACATTTAAAAATAAAAGAATTTTTAGAAAGAGTATCGAAGTCAACCAAATTCTTTTTCTTAAAAAAAAAAAAATTCCATTAATCTAAGTGTTCAAAATGTTGTCCTCTTACATCTATGCAAGCTTGTAATTTTCGTTGGAAACCATTATGCACACTTTGTAATTCGTCTCTTGAAATTCTTCCGCACGCTTCGCGTATTCGTTCTATCATATTTTCTCTTGTAGTTGGAGGATTAACATAAGCAATTTTCCGGATTCTACCCCACAA
The DNA here is from genome assembly GCF_030444845.1 of Prenolepis imparis. Lineage (NCBI taxonomy): Eukaryota > Metazoa > Arthropoda > Insecta > Hymenoptera > Formicidae > Prenolepis > Prenolepis imparis. Next base: position 15,377,008 of record NW_028141165.1, on the reverse strand, counting down.
ATAATAATCTAGGCAAGTCAGATTAGGTGATCTGGGAGGCCAAGACACTGGACCTCCCCGACCTATCCATCGGTCAGGAAAAATAACATTCATGTGTTGTCTGACGATTACACTAAAGTGGCAAGGTGCTCCGTCAAGTTGCATCCACATGTTCTGTCGAAGGTTTAGAGGTAAATCTTCCAGAAGAGGAGGTAGTTCCTCAACCAGAAAGTTCAAAAAAATTCGTCCGTTAACGATATTATCGAAGAAAAATGGGCCGATAATTGTGTCACCAATGGCACACCACACATTCAACGACCATACATGTTGATGATCAATTTGTCTTAACCATCTAGGATTTTGGTCGCTCCAATAATGAAGATTATGACGATTCACATGGCCACTGTTATGAAATGTAGCTTCATCGCTCCACAATATTTTAGAAAAGAACATTTCATCTTCTTCATAGCGCTGTAAGGCCCATCGGCAAAATTCTAATCTTCTATTATAATCTTCCTGCGTTAATGCTTGGTGTAAGTGGATATGATATGGATGCTGGTTGACGACACAAAATATTCCAAACATTTACGTTGGATGTTCCAAGTTCCCGTGACAATTGTCGTGTACTGTAATGAGGGTTCACAGTAATTGCTGCTAAAACGTTTATTGTCATTACAAACTGGACGAGGCCGATTTATATTGCGATGAGCGGCAAAAATTCCGTGCTCTCCTGAACGATAAAATACACGAATGAAGACCATGGGAGATGGATAATGGAGCCTATTATAGTATCTTTGCCGGTAAACTCTAGCAGCTCCTCTAGCATTTCGTCTACATTCACCATAAATTAAAAGCATGTCACGATATTCCACATCAGTATAACGCACCATAACGGCAAGTGAAAAAAGAATAGAAAATGGAAACACAATTTACTCTAATGACCACATTAGTCGCACTACTGTAACTGATTTAAAAAGTTACACATTCCCACCTTCTTCCGTAAATATGAAAGTCCGTGGATTGGCGCTGACGATACAACAAAAAATGTAAACACACTGAGTGCTCAGTCTATCTGTTATGTGTTTTTTCTGATCGACTACAATACATCTGCTTGAAAGTCAAATGACAGAAGGAAAAGATTCAGAAAAGAAAAAATGCTTTATTAATAAATCTTTAAATAAAAAAGACAGAATTTTTACATAGAAAAACATGTTGAAAGAATTACCAAGTTTTTCTTGAATATCTTAAAAAATATTAGGTAAATAAAAAAATGCTTCAGATAAAAGTTGTTCAAGTTAATTAGTAGAAAAAGATGTTATAATAAAAAATATAGGTTTCCATTTAAAAAATTTATTCTTACCTCCACTTGATCTTGGAGACGCCGCCCAAGGTCATATGAATATTACTATGTTATGTCCCCCTCGAAACCCTACAACTTTTGTAGGTAACATTTTTTTCTAAAATGCATTGTTTACGAGATATTCCACCTGTTACGTTTGAAATTTAACACCCGGTATATATATATATATCATATTTATAAATATTATTTATGAATTTTTCCTTTTTTTGTGTGTGCTTTCATCACTATTTCAAATGTCGCGCTTCGATAAGCCACACCAATATGGCGCTTAGTGTTCCCCCCTTACGTCTGCTTGCCTGGCAAGGGGGATATATCCTCCCTCCTGTTATTTCTTACCTCCATGTGTACTGCAAAGTACATGCTAGATGGGAGGACAGATATAAGATTTAGAGTCCATCGTTTTTCTCGAAAACTATCACTCGTACGGCAAAAATGAATATGACATAAAATGCATATTTCAAAGAAATCTACAACTTTTGTTTGAAACATTTTTTGAATTTTCCAGTATTTGATAAAATAAATCCAAAAAACGTCAATTTTTGACGATTTTTTATGGTTTTCACCATGAAAATGAAAGTTGCGCCAATTTTCACTATCATATTCGTAATCAGCACGTCAAAATACGTAAGTATACGTAGTTTAAAAAAAATCGGAGGTATGGGCTTTTCGGAAGTACACCCCTTTTTGCTTTTGATTGCCTTTTACGTATTCTCATTTCGTACATCATATTTTTATTGTGAAATAACAATAAGCAACAATAAGCTTCATTCATTTTATATAATATTATACGCACGCGCGAAATTTTAATAAATTTAAAATATAATATTTAAAAAACATAAATAGCGCTTTTTCGCGACTTACTTAGCAGTATCCGCGGACTTGTGCCTTTATTAGAAAAATTATATAATAATATTGAATTAAACTTTACAAATTCTGAATCATTTTTTCTAATCGAGAAGTGAAAATAAAAATGTGCTATCGTTGGTAATATATTTCTGCGGAATATTATCTGTTCACAAAAAGTTATAACATTTCAAAATACACAAGCCAAGCAAATTTTAATACAAATATTGATAATATTAGTGCACGTGCGCTTTACCTTTATTTTTAAATTTTGAGCGGAGAAAGCAATTCGCAATCAATTTACAGAACTTGATTTAATATTAGATTTCCTATTAAGGTCAAAGTTAAGCAACAATCGCAACCTGTTACCGTGTGGCTTACCGTGACCTATTAGAAGCTATTACGTTTTTACTCTATATATATGCGTGCACAGAGAAAAAGGTTTCTTTAGATTTAATATATGTGTTTGTTTCACTTAGATTTGTTTCAATACTAAAACAATATTATACGAAACATTATTTTGTTAAATAAAAATTTAATAATTTCATTGTATTAAACCATATTGTTTGATAGAAAAAAACTCTTATTTGGAATAATGCTTTTCAACCAAATAATATTTGTTTGATGAAACAAAACATTTATTTGTATTAAAAATGCTGAAATGTGCTGCATTTAAATAACAACATTGTTTAATGTATAACATTATGTTTTTGTATTGAAACAAATGTAAGTGAAACAAATTGTCCTTTTCGATTACTCGGTCAGCTTTGAGTAATGGAAAAGAACAGACATGCATCTTGTGCACTAAAAAAAAAGATTGTTAACTTGACTAAACCGTTCAACTAAATTAGTATTTTGTTAATTGAACATATATTAGTATTTAAGTCAAATGCATTTTGTTAGATTTAATATGTTATATTTAATTTAAATATTTTTATATGTTCAATTAACAAAATATTATTTAGTTGAGCGATTTAATCAAGTTAATAATTTTTTTCAGTGTGCCACTGAAAAAATTATTTTTTTTACTGCAACCAAAATATTTAGTACACACATTTTGGTTGGCCGTATAAAATATTTTACTTATACTAACCATATTTATCATAAAGAAAACAAAATTCATTTAAATTAGCGCAACCAAATTATTTGCTTAATTTCTTTAGTTTTTTTTACAGATAAATTATTATCTTGAAAAAAAGTGTTTAATTATATTATAATTTATATATATATATATATGTATATATATATATGTATATACATAATATACCATTTGTAAAATTAAAAAGTTGTATATATGTATATGTATCTTCAACAACAGCACCAGTAGCACCAGTTCGCGTCCGATCACTAAAGTTAAGCAGCGTTGAGCATGGTTAGTACTTGGATGGGTGGTGGTGACCGCTTGGGAATTATAAAATATTAAAATAAAAAATTATTATCAAATTAATGATAAAATTGTTTGTGTAAAATAACTAAACATTTGAAGTAACATAATAAATTTTATAAATAAAATATGAATATTATTTAAAAAAAAAAATAAAATTGTTTGAAGTAAATAAAACAATTTTTTTAATTCAAGAAAAAATGACATTTTTTTTAAAAAACATTTTTATTTAAAGCAAATATATATATTATTTGGAAATCAAACAATCGCATTTGTTACTTCAAATATTAGTATGGTTGGACTATTTCAAGCATTATATTTCTTTGATTTCAATAAAATTTATTAAATCCGAAGAAACTTTTCTCTTTGTGTGTACGCCAAATGCATATAAAGTCGATATTATGCAACTAAAGGTTCGCCAGACTAACGCATGAAACAATTTTTCATTATTGGATTCTCAAGGAATTCTAGACAGATAAGATAAAGAAAAAAAAATATATATATATTATATGTATATCATCTTTTTCCGTGTCAGCGATATCGTTTTGTAAGTTCTTAAAGTTTCCGTGTTGATTTTCGTTAGTCAAAAGATAGAAAACTTTTTAATGAACACACAGCAATGGCATAATTGCGCATACATTTTCGAATATAAATACATAATGCGACAACGTTATCTCGGAAATGTTGCATACACGAATATATGTGCAATGCGTAAATATATACAGAGTGTTTCTAAATAAATGCGAAAAATTTTAGGAGATAATTCTTTGTCGAAAATTAAGGGGGGTTTTTCATATAAACATACTAGCTCCTGTATCCCTCCCTGAGGAGTTACACTTCTGCAAAGGAGGAAGTAAAAATTAGGTTTTTATTTTTTTTCTTGAAACCTATTGATTTTACGAAAAATTCAAAAAAAATATAAAATTTCTAAAGGAATCACAAGCTCTCTAACACATATTTTTAGACGATCACATTAAAAAATTTAATAGGTATTGTTAGTTTTAGCCCCTTATAACGATACGGGAAGATTTAAAAAATATTAGTAAATATCCTTTTTACTAGTGGAAAATATCCACCAAATTTCATTTTTTAACTTGTCCAAAATTTGAGAAAAAAAATTAAAAACCTAATTTTTACCTTCCCCTTTGGAGAAGTGTAACTTCCCAGGAAGGGATATAAGGAGAAGTATATGTTTATATGAAAAACTCCCCTTAATTTTCGACAAAGAATCATCTCCTAAAGTTTTTCCCACTTATTTAGACACAACCTGTATATCGCGTCTGCATCCTATAGATCGAAGATATCGCATACAGGATGATCTAAAAGAAATTCGAAGAATTATATTATGTATATTATGTAAGAATTATATTATTTACATAACATACACACAAATATCATTAGAATTACTTGCTTCTATTATATGTAAACTTTCGTTGAGATGTACTTTATAAAAATGCGAACAATGAAATGCAGTAGCATATGTACCTCAGGCCTATATAAGATCTTACATTGTTCTTACTACATTATATTTTTTGTTTGTTGTTAAACATTGACATTGTCAATGTCTCATTTGAGAGATTTTTTTGTTAACATTTTCTTGCTAGCAATTTTATAGGGAAAGAGAGAGAGAGAGAGAGAGAGAGAGAGAGAGAGAGAGATTTAAATTGAGAAAAAATTTTCCATACATAAAGTAATGAAGATCATCAGTGCAATAATCGATTTATGTTTCATTATATTCCAATTTTCATATCGTTCTCTCCGCGCTTTTTCACAATAATACTTATTGTCGCGAGTAATCTCTCGCGCGCGCGATTCAATTATCTTCTTCATAAAAGTTGAAGGAACGCCTCGATAAAGAGCAGCAGTTCATATATCCATGCAAGTTGATTATGACAAAGAAAAATATGTTTTTGTGAGAAACACATATTCCTCACACCACTTTTATTTTTGGTAGATTTTTAGCAAACTTTTCTTCATATTATTAATTTTTACTAATTGTAAGTACATAAGTACATAAGGAAATGGAAAATAATGAAGGAGCATATTTTGCAAGTATACTTATTTGGAAACGAAAAAATGTTTTTAAAAGAAAATATATGGGGCATTCCATACCAAAAACAACTTTTTTCCCCGACCATTTTTTATTTGCTTTATTTTTTAATGTTTTTGTATCTATTGAAAGTAACTTCCATGAATTTTTTTAGATTTTTATCTTTATCGATTTCCGAGTTACAAATTTTTTTTTTAAATTGATTTTAATAATTTTCGAAAATTTCAAATATTTATAACGAAGAAAAATAAAAATATTGTCATTAATAAGGTGGTTATTTTTTTTTGTCTAAAGAAAATTTCAATATTTTTAATTTTTTTAATATATTGGAATTTTTGTTTTTCCTGGCCCTTAAAACTCTTAAACACTTCAAACTAAGTGCCTGCTAATTTTGTTAATACTTATTTTTTAAATCGGAATGATGTAAAATACCAAAAAGTGCGATTTTTGAAAAAAATTGAAAAAATAAAAATAGTCTTAAAAAGTCGAAAATATTTGAATCACCTCTTCACCAATAGTTAAAAATTTTGTTTTCAAGTTTAAAATGATATACATTTTTTGAAAAAAATCGAAGGGGTCTCATTAAGGAAATAAAATAATTTTGGTTAAAATTGACTAAAACATACTATAAAATTTTTTCTTTTAAATTTTTTAAATATTTTTTTCGAAAAATACATTTAAAGACAAAAAAATGACCACCTTATTAATGACAATATTTTTATTTTTCTTCAAGTTATAAATATTTAAAATTTTCGGAAATTATATATATATATATTAAATTAAATTTTTTTTTAAAATGTGTAACTCGGAAATCGATAAAGATAAAAATCTAAAAAAATTCATGGAAACTACTTTCAATGGATAAAAACATAAAAAAAATGAAGCAAATCAAAAATGATCGGGGAATAAAGTCGTTGAATTGGTATAGAATGCCCCATATGTTAATGACTTTTTTTTAATTTTTTGCTTGAAAGACTTTAAAATAAAATATTTATTGCATCATGAAATATATGTATATTATTACATGCTTTCAGTACTTTTTGTCAATAAAAAAGATACATATGGTCAATGTATAAATGATAAGCAAATAGAATAATAATAATAATAATAGTATAATGATGAGCAAATAGAAGAGATAATTTAACTGTCACACACGAGAGAGATCAAAGAGCAAATTGAGTGCCTTTTCTTATGTTTCTAATACGTCGTAAATCGCAGTGTGCTAAAAAAAGAAATAAAAAAATGAACACGTATATAAAAAATAATTATCGCTTTTCATGGGTTATCGTAGATCGAGACTTGCAGATTCGATGAATTCCTGTTTATTAATTTATATTTTATATAATACGTTTTATACACGTGCTTTACGAATAAAAAAATCTCGGTAATCAATGTAACGATTACATCCGGCATACTTGTTCGCGATATCCATCGCGATGACGATTCAACTTTTGATAACATTGCGGCATCTTGTCGCTGATTATTCAATTGTGCATAATGATATTTTTTGCACTTGCAAATCAGTAGAGTCACTCGGACGGCGATCTAGAGATTGGGATCAGTCATAGATACATAACTATGTACATTATCATAGATAGAGTATGCCTGATAGAATATGTAAAATAAAATCTAAATGTGCTGATGTCAGGATGTCACAAACGCGTTGCGTCACAATTTTTTCTCCTATTCTATACCTTCTACTGCATCGTTTAATCTGTCGATTTTCCTCGACAGAACATTTTATTTGTGATTTCTCTCCTGTGACTTTTTACACGCGAATTATTCTCGTCCGTCTAAGAAGCATAATTTGCTTCTTATGTTAGTTAGATCCGAGAGAATGATGTAAGGTTGCTGAGCGATGTATATCATGTCGACCTTGATGTTTCATCGCGTGCCAAGATTACGCTCTTTGGCGAACTTGGTCGATCAATTATACACCTGCTACCCGATTCGATTCTCGATTCGGTACACAGTTTCCGTTTGATGGTGACCAAAACTCATCAAGCTTCGCGTTATTATTGCGTAAGAAAAATATATTTTTGGCTCTTATAATATATAATCAGTAATAAATTCAAACTTTAAACTCACAGCCGCTTGTACTTTACAGTTCCAATTGCATTTTACAAACTAGATATAACATGAATATCTCGATTTTACTTTATTCACGAACAGTTGACAAGTTGCGCGAGCCTTCATTAGACATTTTCGCGCGCTGATTCTCGCTTAAGTCTAATCTAAAGAAAAAGAAGAAAACCTCTTGAGGAATTGAAATTAAAATTGAGGTCACACACGGGACAAGCATATAACTTTCTTTAATTTACATCTTAGAAAGAATCTTAAAAAGAAATAGATCAAAACACAAAAAAAAAGGTTTACACACTTTATTACATATAAAGAATTTGTGTTTGCAATTTTCGCAAAAAAAAGTACTGCAATTTCTATATAATGTACAATATTTTGTACTAAATATATATTATTAAGTTTTATAATAAATTAGAAAAATTTGTTTAAATAGTACCACTTATAACTTCCATATATAGGCTGAACCAATAATTCTGTTCACCTGGAATATCTCCGTTATTTTTGGAGATACGAAAATATTGTAATTACGAAAGTCGTATGGTATCAAGAGAATCATAATATGCTAGTAATAATTTTTCTGTGCAAAAAATTATTAAGATAATATTATCGAAAAATAAGTATATTACGAGATTTTTCATATTTTTGTGTCAAAATGTATCAAAATTAAGCATAAAATATCTCTCCATTAATTTTTTTATTATTCCACTCGTAACAATTTTGTATGTCAAATATTTCGAGGAATCAATTTATGTAAGAAAATTGAAGTGGTTCCAATTAAGAAAGTAATGATGACTTCGAAATCTCAGAAATGCCTCCACCCACAGAAAAATTATTACTAGCATATTATGGCTCTCTTGAAGTTATACAACTTTCGTAATTACAATATTTTCGTATCTCTATAAAAATAACGAAAATATTCCAGATGGACAAAGTTGATCTACCCTCTGTATACAAGGTGTTTCCTAAGTAAATGTAAAAAACGACTTTTCTTTATAAAATAAGCCAAAAAATATCCTTCAATTTTTTTTTTTTTTTTTTTTTTTTTTACTTAGAAAACATCCTGTATATTAATTATAATTTACACATACATACGCAATATAAAAACCAAAAGCCAAGCACTCATCTTAATTCTTTGTTCACCAGATGTGGATCTTCAGTCCCAGATCGATGCTTCGTTGGCGATGCCGGCCACCTACCAGACCCTCTGTGCACGTGCCCATCTGGCTCAGCAATGTTGCGGCCTGGCACGAGAGCAGACGAGAATCTGCGAGAAGCTAGTTCACGATCAGCACCTTCAACAGCAGGGTTGGGCTGCGGTAGTTGCAAATCTCGAGGATATCACGCAAATGTTTCAGTCACGTGCTGAGCAGTTCCAACAAGCCTTTGTTCTGTATCTCGCGGAGAGGCAGCAACATATGGAGCTCCTTGACAAGTATGCTTTTTCTATCACATCTATTTCATTAATGCATAAATATCAAGAGTGAAGAGGTGGTAGAAACTTCTATTTTGTTCTTATAATATCCTTTGACTTATCAGTAATAACTAAAATATATACAATATACAATATATGTATGTATATAGATTCAACAACGTCACTGAATCCAACATATAGATCCTGTAAAAAGAATTTTTTTCAAAGATTGAGATGAATTCGTAGAAATAATTATTATTATTCTATTCACTTGTGTGTAGTTCCATAATTTGTCGCAATTAGTGCAAAATTTATGAGTCCGATATTTATTGTAATTATAATTGGCACAGTGGACAATGAGTGCTCTACAAATAAGTTGCAGAAAAAATGGATGGGGGTGGGGGAGGGAATGAATGAAAATTTAAATAACAATAAGACAAAGGAAGTTGGCGAATTTAGGGTGCGTAAAGTGAATTAATTTTTCTCAATGAGTTACAAGTTGATATAGCTAACGTAAGAATATACTTCTCTCAATTACTTGAATTACAATGGAATATAATTGCTATTGAATCCGCGTTTTAATTATCATCGCGCTTTGATTATCATGCTTAATTGTTTCATTGCTTCAATTACATTAATTATATTGCTAATGAATAATTAAATGTGATCAAGCCATTTTAATTTTATTTAAAAATATGGACGTCCAACTTTATCGCAATATATATATTTGCCAACATGTAGCCGAAAATATTGCTTAATACATGATAATCTACATTATATATATGATATCCTAATTTGTAAGAGCATATTCAGTTTTTAAATTCTTCGAAAATAAAATATTTAGATTTGCCTTCTAAAATCAGATATGTTTAGATTGATATATTTTCTATATACGTTTTATCAAGTGACAAAACAAATGTCAATTGTTTGTATTGCAGTTTTAGTGCCGATCTTGGTACTCTTGCGAAAATTCCTATTTTGCCGGCATTGAGAGCTCAAGCGGAGGGCCTGTTGAGTCCGGATGATCAACCCAGTCAATCGTCTGAACCTACGTCGGAGAGTCCCGGGGAAGTGCTCAGCTTGCTTCGATGGATTTCGGCGAAGGACAATCAGAGCAGTCTGGAGCAAGTGGCAGATCAATGTTCGCGTGGCTTAGAGCAGTTCGACGAACGATTGATGCAGGCTTTGAAAGCCGAAGTAAACGCGGCCATCGACAACGCCAACAAGCAAGATATGAAGGAAATCAAGGGTTTAGGCGAGAGGCTGTACGCTCTGGAACAGCTAATGGCGCAGACTAAGAAGCTCGTTCACGAACAGGGCGAATTGGCTCAAGGTTTCTTGCAGAATCAGAATCGGGCGAGCAACCTGGGCGATGCGAGCGTCCTGCCCGATCTTTGCACTTCCCATCGACGGCAATTGCTGGTCATGTTGCAGAATCATAACCAGTTGCGTGACATTCGTCGCAGATGCACCAAGGCGAAGGAGGAGCTCTCGGTGAATATCTATCATCGTCTCAAGTGGATCATGTACGTGGAAAACAAGATGGTGGAAGTGGGCAACAAGTTGATCATATATCACGAAAGCTTGAAGCGATTGAGAAGGCATTTGGAAGTGCTCCAGCAAATCCATTTGGCTCCGCAAATGTATATAAGCGCGGTGATCGAGGTGGTCAGAAGGCGCACATTCTCGCAAGCTTTTCTCGTATGGGCCAGCAATCTGGCTTGCCAGCTGTTGACTGTTCACAGCGAAGAGCTAGCGCGTAGACGAGAGTTTCAGAGCAAATTCAACGGTCACTTCTTGAATACCCTCTTCCCAGGTCTGGAGGACACGCCGCCGCCTTTCGCAACGCAGGCACCTTCCGTTTTTGACAACGGCTTACCCAAGGTAAAGTTAACTTAAGAGATTTCGTTAATTCTTACTGAAATATATATTCATTTGTATAGCTTATTTTTCTTAATGCTTGATTAAGCTAACTGCGGACGACATGGAGTCATTGAGATCTCAACTTCCGGATTTGGCACTTACCATCTCTACGCCAGATTTAAACAACATCACGCAATTCTTTTTATCTAAGAGCTTTACCGAAGGCACCACCGATGATATCAAAAAGGACGCTACGTCAGTGAGCATCGATATTTCAGCAAAGGAACAAGAGCGCGCTAGAGCGCCGATATTGTCTGACAGGTGAATCTTTGATAACTTTGATCGTTATGTCGCAGATGAAATACTTACATATTTATAGATTATGTATAAGTACCGAACGTCACGATTATGCCATGTTGATTTTCAGGGGTGACTTTGAATCCGAAACGGATACGGAGGAATTTGAAAAGATCAGTCAGGCCGGCGCTGACGCGACCAAGCCCGGCGCGTTCGACGGAGCGAAACAGAAGCGGCAGAAGCAATTGGAGGTTGGTGCTTCACGAAGCGTGTCCCCCGCTTCGTCGACCTCGACTAACGTCTCCCCGTTAAATTCGAAAGTCGCGGATCTGACGACGCGTTCGTCCACGTCAAGCGAACCCGGTTCATTCCAATTTCCCAGCCTGTCCGCCGCGAGCGAGCGCCCGATGCAGCTGAGTCCGCTGACCGAATGCGTGGAGAACGGCGCTGTCGACTCCTCCGTTTGTTTACTCCGTAACGACGTAACGAGTGGCCTATCAAACTATCGCGACACTCTACCACTCGAGGAGCAGCATTCCTTGAGTCCGAATCCCTCCTCCTTGCCACGGTCCTCCGTCATGTGCGACGACCAGCAGCATCATTATCATCATCCGTTGTCCGGTAGCGGTGGTAGCAGTCCCTCTGTCGGCGTAGGCGCTACCGATTTTATGGGTACCGAGTTTTACATGGACGAGTCTCTACCGAGCAGTCTCAGTGAGCATCCTGTCGACGGCCAGCACCAGGCTATCGTGTCCCTCCTTCAGGTACTGGACGACTTACAGCTCGCTAACAGACAACTCTCGTAGCCGTAAAACGTTCCATGAAGTACTTGTCTTCGTCCTTTATCATTACCTCTCACACCTTTAAAAAATTCTTTCTCTTTACCCTATTTCTGTTTCTATATTTCCTTCCTATATTCTGCATCAAGAATATCGGAAATATTCGATGTTCCGTTTACATAGATGTACATAGATGTATATAGATTTATACATAGATATGTGAACTCGTGTAGTTGATTTGCTTTTATTTATCATTTCCAAATATTATTGTAATAGTTATCTTTACATTTGTTAGTGAGCTATTGAAATGACCGACTGTATGCAATTTGATTCGTGAAACGTGGATATTGTGTTCCTTGTGTTCTGTCTCAAACTAATCGAATTAAATTTTATTAGCGCTTTCAACTGATTTCTCTGTATCGCTTGCACAAATATTAGATACGTGTGCGCCAAGTACAATGTATATATGTGTGTGTGTGTGTGTGTGTATGTATATATATATGTATATATACATATATATATATACATATATATATATATGTATATATATATGTATATATATATGTATATATATACATATATATATATACATATATATATATGTATATATATATGTATATATATATGTATATATATATGTATATATATACATATATATATATATACATATATATACATATATATATGTATGTACATATGTATGCGCGTGCATCTTGATTTTTTACAGGATAGCTGGCGTCGCACTCGTTTCCTGATTCCTTGATCCACACGTGATTCCTTCAAAATTCCATTAAATTCATCTACACGATCGCTTTCATAAAGATATTCGTTTTAAATTAAAATTATTGCAATTTTGCATATTATATACAAATCCAGTGGTTCAAAATTAAAGAAAAAGATGAATTGTTTCTCTTTCGAATGAATTTTTCTCGACTGTGTGTATGTGTGTGAACATGCAGAGTCGAGAATAATTTATTCTATAAAACGTGATCTTGGATGTGCTTATTGGAACATCTCCGATATTGATATTTCAGGAAAATCTCGGTAATACGCGCGAGGAAGTGGAAAGATTGCAATCCATTCTGAAGACTATGAAGGTAGTCGTATGCGAGGAATTGAGTTCCGTTCGGAACGAATTGACGATTCTGCGAGATCAGTCTAAAGAGGACAAGAACGGTCTCGCCGAGATGACGGAACGCGTGCGAGTTGCATTGTCTCTGTACTCCCGAGAGTGCGATCGACGTCTTCAGGAGCGCGAGCAGGAATTAACTCTCGAGCACGAGTTTGAGATAACGGATGTCAAGAAGATGATACAGAGTCACGAGGAAGAAATTTGTACGCTGAAAAATAATCTCCTGGATAAAGAGACGGAACTGACGGAGCACGAGCGATTGGTGGCCACGATGCGTCAGAAGCTGGAGGACGAGCAGATCGAGAGGGGGAACTTGCAGACCCGTCTACACCAGCAGCTCGAGGACTATTCGAGAATATTGGAGCAAGCGCGTATAGATAAGGAAGAGGCTGTGAAGAAGACGAATGATGAGAGATTCTTTGAGATTACCTCTCTCACGAATTCTTTGACGCAATGTCAGAAGCGAATTCAAGAATTGGAAGAGAACCTGATCGCTGCTCGCAACGATCAGGAGAGAATGGTGAAAGAGGTGACTGATAAATTTCAAATAGAATATAAGACGGAGTTGGAAACAATTCGAAGCCGCTTCAAACTAATGGCCGCCTCTACCATGGAAAGGAGTCCCAGCGATTCCAGTCTAGAAAGGATTGAGGTAATCAATCTGTCAATTTGTGCGTATGCTATTGTTATTGAAAATAAAGATGGAGAGAGATGTAAAAGATTATTATTTTGATTTTTTTTAGCGGACAGATCTTATTATCGAGCTGGCGAATCACGAAGCGATTCTAGAGCAAACGAAGGAAAATATGAAAGTAGAAAACGCCATGGCAGTTCGTATCGCTATAGAAAAGGAGAGAGCTGATTGCATGATGAAATTGGATAACGAATTAAAATTGGCAAAGAAAGTAGTTGAAGAGAAAAACAGGGAGATTGAGATGTACAGAATGAGAACAACCTCGTTGATTGAACAGGGTAAACGTTACAAGAATATGATAGATCGATTAATTGGAGAATTTGGATTGAAATCGGAGACGCGGCAAACGATGAAGGAGAAGGTATCGTATCAATATGCGTGAAGTGTAATCTAAAAGATGTTGAAAAATATAGGAAATTTATATATATATATATATATATATATATATATATACATACTATTCACGAAAAAAGATGAAAAAATAGTGTTTGGCATTTTCAATTCAAAATACCAATAAAATTAATTTACGCCTTTTTATTGCGTGTTTGTACATTTGTCTATTTCCATGAATGTGTATCCAAGTTTTTCAACACTTTAAATCATTTTGCATATTTTTAGATCGATTATATTATATCTTTATTTTTTTCTGTCATCTATGAAAACATAGGCGAAAAATCTTGAAACAGACAAAACGTGGCTGGAGAACAAAGAGACTGCAGAAAAAATGCGAAAGATTCTGGAACAAAGCAAAGATACTCTATACCCTCTAGAATCTGAAATATGCAAGGATTTAACCTATGATCGATTGGATGGCAGTCAAGTCGATCTGGAAGAAGTTTTCAAGGATCCAGAATCCGAGAAATACGAAGTCGAGGTCTCGGAATCAAAAAAAGTGCGACTGGAGGCTGATGATGACGATCTGGCTCGGCTATCGAGACGGCTTGAAATTTTAGAAAACGACAACAAGAGGTTGTCTTGCGAGTTGAATTCAATACGCGCGAGTAAAATGGCGGCCGAAGCGAAGGTGGAGGCATTAATGACGGATAAGATCTGTTTGGAAATCGAGTTACTGAAGGAACGAACCAAGAGAGAACTCGGTATCGACTCGTCATTGTTACCCTCCGAGACTCGCGACAGAGACATGAATGCATCGGTCGCGGTAGTTTCAGATTCTAGTGCAAGTCGAGATGCGGCCACCAGTCCGGAACCGAGTCGACGATCATCTTCCAAATCCATATGCTTCCATTCTTCCCTTCCCTCGTATATACATAAGAAGGTTGCGGAAAAAGTGGCCAAGATGGTGCAACAGGGTATCGTCACCATTACCAGTTGCAATCCAGGTGACGTGGTACTCATAGTCTGGGACACCGTACATGGCAATTATGCGGTGTATCAGGAATCCTCGACCCTTTATTTCCTGCATTCAGACTATGTTGACGCACTGGATATAGGGATAAACTCGAGCGGTTCCCGGAAATGCGTTCTCGCTGAAGTGATCGATAAGGAGTATTGTCACGCGAGAAAGGTAAGACCGCTATGAATTAATTAATGACAAGTTTCCAACTATATTATAATACGGAACTACAGTATATCCAGTAGCACAACTCTCTCGATTTTGTATTGGCCAAAACGGAGTGCGCATGCGCGAAATAAGTGAGTTGCTCAGTAACGTCATCTGAATTTTTCTCTCGCTTACTCTCTTGTTTTTACTTGTCCTTCTCTCTCTAACGCATTGATATATGTAGCAATAAATGGTTTCGTTTTGACCAACACAAAATCGGGAGAGTTGCGTTACTAGATATACTGTGGTATAATTGTCATGATAAGAAAAAAAAAACATCATGTTGCTTTATTTTTCAGCATGAAAATCGGTACCATGTCCCACGTGGCACGAAATTTTACAGAGTGCGCGCTAAACCGCGAGATGTACGCGCATTGACAGACGAAACGGTTTCGGGAATGTTGAAAAGTCAACTACCATAACTTTACCGTAACTTCAGAATCTAAATATGTCGAGAATCCTTTGATTCTTGCCTAGTACAAGCGCTGTGATCGAGGATTTGCGTCGACAGGTCACGTTTGATCATTATTACGAGACCCAGTTACCCGGAACGCAAATCCCGAACTTACGTCTCCGCAACCATCCGGAAACCTCTAGGCTAAAACCTGCCAGAGCCTCTAGACGCATCCTTGATATCGATGAACATTAGGGTGATGATGATCCTCGATCGAAAGAGGTATGTGCAAATTGGATAAACACTGGAAAAGAGATGGAAGGATGCGCCGGCGTTTTTTATTGTGATATAAGTAATTTTTAAACGAGTGAAACATATTTGCCGAATGCTGTGGGGTTAGCTGTGAAGCGTAACGATATTTGTATTCTTTGACTCTTTTCTTTTTCCATAAATGAGAAAACAAAAGGATGTGAATGCCGTCGACGATTATCTTTTTCAATAATTTGATAGGCTGACCAGTAGAATGAGAGAGAGAGAGAGAGAGAGAGAGAGAGAGAGAGAGAGAGAGAGAGAGAGAGAGAGAGAGAGAGAGAGAGAGAGAGAGAGAGAGAGAGAGAGAAAGAAAAGAGATTGTTTAACTTCAATATGTATGATGTATGATGTGAGAAGACGAAAACAAATCTCGAGCAACGTTCAGCTTTCCCTTGTCGCACTCCGATAATTACCTTTGCATTATACGAAACAAAAAGAAAAACGTAATTATAAGTTTTACAAAATCGATGTAGGAGAGAGAGAATGTGCGATTTATGTATTATAAATACATGTGTAATCGCATTAGGTAATTAATACATACATATGTATGGAACGTGTGTGTGTGTGTAAAATTATATATAAAAGTCACACATACACACACATCGTTGTACGAAAAGCGTGCAATATCGAATATCTCACAGGTCCTAAAGTGGGGCTAAAGTTTTGTAAGACGAAAATTGTGTCTCGCGACTGTGTTGTGCAATTTCGCAACTGTACCTATAATATGTTAGGGTATATTTATACAAAGAGATCGTGCTACGTCGACATTGTATATATGTTCCAACGATTCTTTTAACAATGTCTTGCGTAGTTTTCGTCGCGAGAGAATCGTCCTTTCACTTTTTCATATATTTTCAGATATAACTTCACTTTTTCACATTTCTTCTCCCTCTTCTCTCGTTAGTCTTCACTTTCGCAGTCCCTTATTAGCAAGTATCAACAAGTTTGAGAGATACGTAAAGTAAGCCAATGTTTCTATTGAAATAAACAAAGGCTGCACAGTATCGTTCCCAATTTACTTACTTTGTAAGAAGAAAAACGTTAGTTTTTAAGCAAAATGTGCCCGGATCGGAGAATCAAATTCCGAAAGAGAGGCATAACTCTACGTAGGACAAATTTTAAACACTGTACACATACGTATATGTATATATTATCTTTTTTCTATCATTTGACCGGTGTCCACGCGGGTGTATATATTCACCGCTTTTGCATAAAGAGTCCACTTGCAGAGGATTGCTCGTAAAAAAGCTCTTAGTTGTATTATTTTGTATCATTAAAAACATTGTTAGCTTTCTCTATCGTTTCTCGTGAAAAACGCGTAGACACTCATAGTAATACAGTACAATAGCTGTGATTGTTAGCTTCATGTTCTCACTTCTACTTAATTAAATTAAATAATTCTTCGCGATGTCAAGCGATGACGATTCGTTCTTCGTAAACAGGGATACAAGTGCATAAACGATATTCCTTTCCTTTTTTTCTATGAAAAGGAACGCAAAAAAAAAACTCTAATCCTTCAATCTTCGAAGAGCGATAATCATCGTTTGTTCGTGACGACGATTCAAATTGATGCAAATTCGAGAACGAGTTTGCAGGCGATTTGTAAAAAATATGCTGATACGTAAGATAAATTGTTCGATAGAATATTAAGTTATCTCTCTCGAGATAAGCTCTCGAGAGAATGACGTATTCGCTTTTAGCGAATATAACACAAAGTAGTAGCTGATATAATGTTACTCTTTCGTCTCCAATTCGCACGATTTTTAATACCGAGGATGGACAAAGCTTCCTTCCTTTCTCAGAAACATCGTTTCTCCTTTCACTATTTCATTATTTGTCGCCCGAAATCACATACGGAGAAAAAAAAAGACATCGAAATAAATACCGCCGTCATGAAGAAAAGAAAGATATGATGACAATAGTAATAACACATTTTACTGCCACCACGATGATAAAAAATTATAATTAAAATTAAAATTTTCGATCTTTGTATGTGATTTCCGCGTTAGTTTAGCTACTTAGGTTCCTACTAGACCAAACTTCTATGTAAATTTGATAGAAGCAGAAAAACTCGAAACTCCCCAAATACACAAGGCGCTCAAATGTCACATTACTTTGAACTCAGAGTTTTCGGTTAAACTTTCTCTCAGAGTGTTGAAAGGGTACTTTTTTTTTTTTTTTTTTTTTTTTTTTTTTTTTTTTTTTTTTTTTTTTTTTTTTAATCTATATTTACAGTATCAACGACGTGTTTATTAAAAATAAGTAACTAATAATTTATTGCGATATATTTGAAAATAAATAACGATTTTTATTGATATAAAGCCGAAAACAGAGGAAAAGAAGACAAGCAGATTGTATATATGCGACTCTATCATATTTTTAAATAGCGATAAATCAGCTAAGATTAAGCTAATAATCACATGTGCAGATTGACAAAGGGCAAAATTCTTCGAAAGGATACTCATTATTCTGAAAGGAAAGGAATCTGTTAAATATAGATGTATTTTCACGCGTGCGATATCGTGATTTTAATTTATATTCGACTTGCAGCTCGAGAAATGGCGCGAAAAACATTTAACTTCAACAGACCATCATCATTCGATTCATATCGTATTCATATGTTCTCGCTGAGAATCTCCTTCAAGCTCTATCTATGTGCAACTTTGATGTAACTTTTTTGCACCACGTGAAATATAAGATAAAGAGCGGCAGTGTTTTAAAAAGTTTAATCGATTAATTTTAATTTCTTGTCTTTGATTAAAGGATACTCCAACGAGATATAGGATATATAGTTTGTTGTACAAAATACTTTTTCAAAGAAAACGAAGAAAATGTGATTGTGCACAATTGCATTAGTTTTGCTAAGTTAGTCGGTTTCAATAATTATGATCTTATTTTGCTTTCATTAAATTAAGAACCTAAATATATTGAAGCAATGCGCCTGTGTATCATATAAGTGTATCATTTATCGAAATGTTTGTATGCTTGATTAGAGAACAATCAATTTTGCTTAATTGGATATTTGGAATTTGTATGTACTTACAATCAATATTGAATGACACTGATCAATATTGATTGACTTATTAAAAAACAAAAAAATAATCGAGTGTCCAAAGAGAAAGGTTTCTAAAATAAAAGAAATTGGCCATTATGAAGCTTAAAAATAAAAAAAAAAAACAAGTACGAGATAACGAAGACGTCGCTTTTATAACAATTCCAATTTTTAGATAAGAGATTTGGTTTTCTTATATGCCTAAATATATAGCGATAGAAGAAGGTCCTTGATTTGACTAAGAGGTTTTTAATGATTAAATTTGTAAGTTTAAAGGTGTTTTAAAATTATAAATTAAATTAAATTAAGTTATATTGTGCGCATATGTGAGTAAAAAAGAGAGAGAGAGAGAGAGAAAGAGAGAGATCGTGTATGTGTGTGTGTGTGTGTGTGTTGTATGTAAATAATGCAGGCGATTGTTTTATAAGTAAATTGTAAGGAAACACACACAAGAACATCGAGATCGGTTCAGTACTCTGCGTTGATACCATTAATAAATCAAAATTGATTTTCATTGCTATAAATTAGATTAAATTGGCGAAAAACTACGAATGATGTATGTTGCATAGTACTCTGCGTTGATACCACTGCTTTCGATAAAAATCGAAAGAACTGCAGAAGCGAGATCAACCACTGAGGCGGTCGTTTTCGATCAAATTGTAGGATCACATAATAATCATAACCGTGTACATAATACATTTTAGAAATTCGGCTGCTTTATTGCAAGTTTAGCAAACGTTATCCTGTCCTTTGCACGAATCTTGACGTCGAAGAGAATCGTCAAATTCCCATCAGAGTACTCTGCGTTGATACCACTGCTT
>NW_028141165.1:15227100-15356894 GCF_030444845.1 Prenolepis imparis | reverse complement strand
AATCATATGTGACCTTTTTTTAAATGCGTCGATTCTGCTTTTTGATCTCCCTGAAATCTCCTTGAAAAATTTCAGCATTTCAGGAACCTAACCAAAGATAAAACTTTTAGGAAATATTTCTTAGACATATAGAAATTGGTTACAAGAGAGAAGCGAAAGACCGAGTCTACGTACTATCTCCAAGAGAGAAAGACTGGCAACACTATCTTATGTATTTATTTGTACAATACAAATATGTATATTGAGTAGTGGCGACGGACTATATATTCTAATGATGAGGAATGTAGCTGTGCGAGTCCTGGAGACACCCTGCGGAAGGTAACAGACTCGACGTGTCCTCATCTGTGGAACTGCACAGCATCCCGACTAGTGTGTAATCCACGAAGGGTGGCAGATCTAGATCAGCGGCGATCTGATCGCCGTAACTGTTCACGGTCGCATGGCTGGTTGGTCCGGCACTCGGCATCTGCGGCATCCGCTCGACGATCTCGCAAGTATAATGACAACGGTCGTTGCTGGGATAAAAGAAGGTCTCGGGGCTGTTCTGAGATCGGACGGATGTTTCCGCCACGCCGGAATTATGGAATAGCCTCTCTGCGATTTCCGGAGTATCCTGATTATCGTAACCACCTTGAAGTCTGTCGTCCAAACTTAGTCTAGATGAATTCTGATGAACGACGCGATTGTGCGATTGGTTGTTCTTGCTGTCGGCGTGCTCGAACATATGATGATATCCGTCAAAGGTATACGGCTTATCTTGTTCGGAACTGTTGCAGTTACGTCGCGTCGTATCGTGCTGATCCTCGTTCTTAGGCCTCTGATAGATCTGATTGTATTCCGTTCTACCTATGATCGGAGATTGACAACTGTTCTTGTAACATTCGATCTCTCTGCGTGAGGCCAGCAGGTCCTCTTCCTTGACTTCGAAGCCTTCCAAATGTAATCTGTTGTCTTGTTGATTTTGGGACCAATAAGACTGTTCGTGCTCGTCGTGTTTCGTGCTTCCTTCGATGAAGCTCTTTTGACTTTGCGATCTAGAATAGCTCTGATAGTTCAGAGCATCATTTATAGGTTGATTTTGATTCTTTTCTTGTAAAACGTAATGATGCATCGTTTTTTTAGAAGGAAATCCATTGGAAACTTTATCAGGTTCGAAGCTGGTAAAATGGAACCTCTCGTCCTGGGACAGACTCAAATGACTGCTGCTGGAATCTTCGCTGAGAAACTGATTCCAGTAGGTTTGATCGTGCTGCTTCACTTCATATTTGATGGTACCGCTACCGAGATCGAGAAGGGTCGGTGGTGAACGAGCCATGTCCTGGGGATTTGCAGAAAAATCCGGCCTCAATGGTTGATCCAACTGAAAGATCTCTTCCGGTTGAAAGAGATCGCCTGTAAAGGGATCGCGTGGAAAATCGCCATAAGCTTCCTGCGGAATTTGATTCGGCAGACAGTAACCAACAGTGTCCTCCTGCGGCGGAGCGTTCTGCATCCAATAAGATCCGTCTGTGGAGGACAATTGTTGAGGATATACCGTTGTCTGATGATGATGAGACTGCGAGTAGGGCGGTATGTTAGTTTGTAGCGAACATATACACTCGAAAGGTGGACAGGAGCATGAATATCCTACAACAGCATCGAAAGAATGATTTTTTAAAATATTTTTGTTAGAAATTTTTCGCAATTATTAATAATTTGGTAGGAGGATTTATTTCGCACGTGTTAGTATGTAAAAGTCTGTGAAAATTTAATGCGTCTTACATGTATATATAAGATCTTAAAATTTCATGCAAATTTAATGCGAATCGAAATATTATAGTAGGAAAGTTGTCGAGTAACCAAATCTTGATTTACATCCAAGTAGTACACAATCATGGACTTTTATATTATAAAATATATTATTATATAATAATAACACTTAGTTTACAACCAAAAATTATTTAAACCAGACAAAGTGTTTCTTATAGATTTTTGGGTGCTAAAAATGATGCTGCAAACCAAATTTCACTAGCACGTCAGATTTCTAAAATAATTGAGATTTAATGTGAAAAAAATAGCTTTTTTGTGATATTTAAGATATTTTGTAAAACATAACGTTATTTGAAAAATATGATTAAATACACATGAATGTATTGTCCATCCCCTATAATGCATTTTTTTTAATTTCAATATCTTACTTTTTAACCATGTTATGAAAGATTAAAACTGGGAACTACTTTTCATATGGAGATGCTCCCGAGGAAAATAGGTTTTTTAAAAAACAATTATTTTTTTCCAAAATTGATTTTACCATTATTTGTCTTCTTTAGATCATACAACTTTTGTCTGGAACATTTTTTCGAAAATGCATTTGTTTCGAAAAATTCAAGATGGGCAATTAAAATGAGATACCGTATTATAAATATACATTTAGTGGAATCACGATAAATTACACTGTGCATCGATAGCCTTGAATTACAAATTATGAGTATAATTATATGACTTCATCATCATAGGCGGAATATTTGCTATCTCATTGTCAGCAAAACCCTGTCTTTCAATCCTTTTCAACATGACTAAAAAGTAAGATATCGAGATAAAAAAAATGCATTTTATAGGGGATGAATAATAATAATTCATGACATTTGATTAGAATTTCCAGATAACGTTAACCTTTTTCACAAAAAAATCTCAAATATTGCAAAAAAAAGCAATTTTTTATATTAAACCTCAATTATTTCGAAAACCTAACTTGCTGATGAAAATTAGTTTACGGCATCGTTTTCAGCATCCAAAAATCTATAAGAAACATCTTGTCTGGTTTAAAATAATGAAAAACATTTTTTTTGTAAACTAGTGTAAACAATATTTTTCATATTATTATTATATTTATTATATTGTATTATTATTATTATATATGTATTATTATATTGTATTATATATGTATTATTATATTGTATTATTATTATTATTATTATTATTATTATATTATTCTATATTATATGTATAATTTTAGAAGTCTGTGAGTACAATAGCGTTTTAAAAGATTTGAAGCTAGTGGTTAAATGGCGGCTCGCGTGTGAAGTTTGCGCGGCACCGGCGTGATCAGTGATCAGACTGATCGGCTGATAGCGTGATTTCGATCGCATTCGCGCGCTTGTATTCATTGACACTGGTTGACGAATAATTGCGGTTAAGTTTATATTCATAATTTCCCAGATTTAAAGTAAACAGATTGTAATTTGCACAAATAGTTTTATTTAGTGGTGAAGTGTATTAAATGTTCTAATAATTTTTTTCAACGAAATACATTGGTGTTCGGCAGATTCGTGTCATTCGTGAAAATCGGAATTATGAGTTTCCGAGTATCGCATTCACATTTCGTGCATGTAACTAGTGTCAAAAATATCGCGAATCGAGCGTCGATCAATTTTAATTACCATTCACATTTATATAAGACAGTATATTTGCACCTTTAACGTGAAACATGAATCGTCAACCTGCCGCTGTCGGAGCAGAGTCGTTAAGAAAGCGACAACGTTTGGTAATTGATTATTTATACTTACAAGATTCAATAGAAGTTAAGTTCAAATTCAAAGTTGATATGTATAGTATGTTCCATGATTTACTAATTTAATGATATAAATTTTTCTCTTAATTTTAATAACAAATTCTCGGACAAATTTAGGTTAAGTTTTTCCGGTAATAGAAAATTTCCAACAAGACCAATATCTATATATACAAAGTTATATAAATAATAGAGAAAAATAGATAAATTTTAGAATGATGAGATCAGAGATCACAGAATTATACATTCGATCAAAAAACCGGTACAGAAAAATAGAAAAAAATTGTGAAACTTTAAATATTAATAATACAACTATAATAATTATAATATCGAAGTGTTTCAAACGAAAATAATCTTTTCTATAATTAAACTACAGTATAAGCTCTTTCAAATCTAATCAAATAAGGAACACGAATAAATGGCAATAAGCCATGCGCAGTAATTTAAGGCGCAAAAATTAATTAAATTTATTAAATAATTTTAACCATATGATAAGCGAACGTTTCGGTCTATTTTTAGACCTTCAGCGCTAATATAAACAAATGTTAAATATCGAAGTTAAATAGATAAGTATAAACAAAAAATATATAAGAGAATCATATGGTTAAAATTATTTAATAAAAATTAATTTTTGCGTTTTAATTACTGCGCATGGCTCTTATTGCTATTTATTCATGTACCTTATTTGATTTTCTATAATTTTCATCAATATTTGAAATTGACTATAAATTTTATGATTCTTTTGTAAAAAATAGAGTATATATACCGAGTGTCCCATTTTAAAGGACCCACTCAATTATCTCAGAAACACTACGTTAAATCGAAAAATGTTTCCTACAAAAGTTGTAGGGTTTCGAGGGGGACATAACATAGTAATATTCATATGACCTTGGGCGGCGCCTCCAAGGTCAAGTGAAGGTAAGAATGAATTTTTTAAATGGAAACCCATATTTTTTATTATAACATCTTTTTCTACTAATTAATTTGAACAACTTTTATCTGAAGCATTTTTTATTTTCCTAATATTTTTTCTTCTTTTCAAAATTCATTCTCACCTTCATTTGACCTTGGAGACGCCGCCCAAGGTCATATGAATATTACTATGTTATGTCCCCCTCGAAACCCTACAACTTTTGTAGGAAACATTTTTCGATTTAACGCAGTGTTTCTGACAATGAGATATTTGAGTGGGTCCTTTAAAATGGGACACCTGGTATAAAATAAATTAATATGTTAAAAAAATTATTTAATTATATATTTGAGCATCGATGATGATTAGCATCGTCACTCTGTCATCGAATCGTCTGTTACTTTGCGAAACCCGCGCATTCATCGATATATACAGAGTGTCCGGTAATAGTCACGCCAACCGTCGTGTGCAGATTCCTAGGATCATTTGGAGACGATTTTTCCTCAGCAAAAATGTCGAGACACCAATAACTTTCGAGTTATAAGCGATTGAAAATAAAGGGTTTTTCGCAAACTAAGCCTTGTGGAAATAAAATAATAATAAATTCACATTCTTCAGTTAATTTTAGGTAGAGTTTACTTTAATAGAATTTTAATTTAAGGCTTAGTTACAAAGATACATGATGGCAAAAATTGAAAACATGCAAAAAATAATGACCTTCCTCGACATTTTCGCTGAGGAAAAATCGTCTCCAAATGATCCCAGGAATCTGCACACGACGGTTGGCGTGACTATTACCGGACACCCTGTATATGTATATGTCGTTTTCCCGCTTTTTATTTATAAATTTGCATTACTTTAATTAATGACGCCTGTAATATACAGAGTGTCCCAGAATGAGTGGTACACCTGTTAATGGCAGATTCCTGGGATCATTTGGAGACAATTTTTCCTCAGCAAAAATGTCGAGGCACCAATAATTTTTTAGTTATAAGCAATTGAAAATAAAGGGTTTTTCGCAAACTAAGCTTTGTGGAAATAAAATATTAACAAAATCTTTAATTAATTTCAAGTAGAGTTTACTTTAATAGAATTTTAATTCAAGGCTTAGTTACACAAAGATACACGATCCCAAAAATTGGGAACATGCAAAAAATGATGGCCTCCCTCGACATGTTCATTGAGGAAAAATCGTCTCCAAATGATCTCAGGAATCTGCCATTAACAGGTGTACTACTAATTCTGGAACATCCTGTATATTCTACGTTTTTTATTAATAATACATTAAAATAGTAACCTTTGTCAGAGATCAATGGTGGCGGCTGCGTTGTTCTCGACGACTGCTCGAGTGTATCCGTGCTCGATCTTTTCGTTCCTCTCAATGACATTAACTGTAATGAAATGCATGCAGCATATAATTAATGCAATATAATTCGCTCATTTTAATCATTATTTCTCTTTTTTTTTTATTGATTGCAGGACGTACAGCAGGAAAGTACAGCTGGAGAATCCGAACGGAATCTTTTTTGTTGTAGTAAGTCATTTTTTTCTTCACTTATATATATAGAGCTAAATTATTTCAAATGTTCAATATCTAGCTAATGTTTCGCATGATTGTGTTGTTAATTAAATAACGACCAAACCAAAATAATTATTTTATTGTCTGATATAATTGAGGAAAATATTGGGAAATTTTATTTGGAAATTTTATTCGGAAAATTTTATTCAGGATCTCGAAAAAAATTTCTCTCTCTCTCACTTTTCTAATTAATTTCATAATCAAACGCGCAAAATTGTGAATTACCTTAGAACCTAGGGCGGCTTCTCTCGCCAAAAGAACCGCTAATCCTCTAACCCTTCTACCCGCACCCACGCTTCTTCTCGCCTCCGATGTAGATTTGGCTTCCGGTCGCGGATGATCATGCTGGCCCTTGGCTTGAAAAAAGATCGCGTGTTCCGTGTGTCGCCAAAAATGCGTTACGGGATAACCGCAATGTCCGCGACACGATAATATCTCTAAACGACCGGTGCATTGTCTATTAGGGCACGGTTTGCCCTGTTGTTTCTTCCTTGCCTGCGGAAAAATCAAAGTACATTGCTAGAATATCAAACTTAATGGTTTATTATTATTATTATATCGCGATTGTTTATTCTCCATCCTTTAAATGGGAAATTTTGGCGCGTAGAACTGTTTAATTTAATTATGCGGAATAAGTTGCATAAATGAAATATTTAATTACATGTACAATATAGTTTTTCAATTACACTTGTTTACAAAAAAATATTTTTTTTCATTATTTGGAACCAGGCAAGGTGCTTTTTATAGGTTTTTGGATACTGAAAACAACGCCGCAATTTTCACCAGCACGTCAGGTTTCCGAAATAATTAAGGTTTAATATACAAAAAATGGCTTTTTTTACGATATTTGAGATTTTTTTGTGAAAAAGATGAATGTTATCTGGAAATTCTGATCAGAAGTCATGAATATATTGTTCATCCCCTGTAAAATGCATTATTTTTATTTCGATATTTTACTTTTTGGTCATGTTAGGAAGGATTTAAATACATAGTTTTGCTGATTGTAAGACAGCAAATATTCCGGTTACGATGATGATGAAGTCATATAATTATACTCATAATTTGTAGTTTAAGGCTATCTATACACAGTGAACTTATCGTAATAGATTCCACTAAATGTATATTTATACATATTTAGGGGGTGTCTCATTTTAATTGCCCACCTTGAATTTTTCAAAACAAATACATTAAAAAAAAAATGATCCAGACAAAAGTTGTATATGATCTAAAGGGGGACAAATATGGGTAAAATCAATTTTCGAATAAATAATTTTTTTTCAAAAACCTTTTTTCCTTAGGAGCATCTCATCCATATGAGAAGTAGTTCCCAGTCTTAATCTATCATAATATGACTAAAAAGTAAAATATTAAAATAAAAAAACGCATTTTAGGGAATGGAACAATACATTCATGATATTTGATCAGACTTCCAGATAACGTTAATCTATTTTACAAAAAAATCTCAAATATCGCAAAAATGCCATTCTTTACACATTAAACCTTAATTATTTTGGAAATTTGACATGCTAATATAATTTGGTTTACGGCATCGTTTTCAGCCCCATAAATCTATAAGACACTTTATCTGGTTTAAAATAATTTTTGGCTGTAAACTATATAGTGATAGGGCCAGAGCACAGACTTTTGCATAACGCATAAAGAAATGAACCAATCAGAGTCCTTCATTCTTATCTCCAGGATGGAAATGAAGAACTTTGATTGGTTGAATCCCTTATGTCTTGTGCATTATGCGATTATGCGTTATGCAAAAATCTGTGTTCCAGCCCTTATCTGTAATCTGTGCTCTCGTTGCGAACAAGCGGGCAAAATCTTGCATTGCAAAATAAAATAAGAATATCAGTGTGCGAAATATCGTGTGCGACTATCGCGCAATTTATATTTATTATCGGATCGAGATTTTTACATTTATCGTTCCATTCGTTATCACCTTATCGCAAATCGCCGGCCGGAGGTGAACCCTTCCACCGCCTGGCAGTATGCACTCCTGAGAGCACACCAGAACGCCCAGGCAACTCTTCTTAAGGATGCTCACGTTATGATTGTTGGTGTTCCTCATCGCCCAACCAGAGGCGTGTCTCCTCGCTTCCTCGCAATCCGGTCCGTAGACTCTCCTCACGTGTCCATCCGCCCATTCACACCAAGGATCGTATTCCACTACCTGACGTAAATTTCATTTTCGATATTGTAAGGGTACGATTTGGTCTCTATAAAGTTTTTATTGAATTTTTCGATCCGAGCACTTTTCTCCTTCAAGAAAATGAATATTTCGCGTCTGGACGATTCGCATCCAGATGATAAACACTGCGAAACATTGGGGGAAAAAACTTACCCTCGGAACATTGGAATCGTTTATGTCCCATTCCTGATGAGGATGTTGCTGTTGTTGGTTGCCGGCAACAGTCGCTGACATCGTCGGCGACCCCACGCGACTTCTACGAAAATAAAATGAATTTATACTTTGATGAAGTATCTATGTTTCGTAATTTTCTAATTTTATAAACCTTTAAACTTTCTTATATGCGTTTAAAATTACTTTAGCAACTTGACATTTATATACAGGGTGGCCCACATAAAGTATTACAAGCTGTTTTCTCCGCCACTACTATAGAGATATTAACTTGAATTTTTTTAAATTAAATGATAGAAGGTGTCTGAAAATTTGATAGAGAAAAAAATATTGGAGGCTTTTAAGGTACAAAAGGGAGGTCCCCCCTCATTTTTTTTTTAAAAGGAACTACTATATTTTTTTTACATAAATCGATTCCTCGTAATATTCTGCATAAAAAATTATAAGGGTAAGATGATCAAAAAGTGAATAGTTTACGAGATATTTTGTATTTTAATGTAACATAAACTATATAAAATGTCTCGTAAAATATTCATTTTCGATGTGATTTTATCTTAATATTTTTATGCACAAAATAATGAGAGAAATCAATTGGTGTAAAGAAAACACATAGTTGCTTTTAAGAAAAAATGTGTAATTTGCAACTAGCAGCTACATATTTTTTCTTAGAAACAACTATGTGTTTTCTTTACACCAATATATTATATCTCTATAATCATTTATGTAAAAAAAAATATAGTGGTTCCGTTTAAAAAAAATGAGGGAGACCCCCCTCTTGTTCCTTAAGGACCCCTAACATTTTTTTTCTTCATCAAATTTTCAAGCACCTTGTCCCATTTAATTAAAAATCAAATTAATATCTCTAGCAGTGGCAGAGAAAATAGCTTGTAACACTTTATGTGGGCCACCCTGTATTATGCAAATGTGAATTAGACTGTTGCAGTCGATCTTGAAATTCTGTAATTTTTTTGTTCTTTGGACTCAATTTGTTTAAAATCTAATCCAAAGATAATTTAATATTTAATATTAATATATAAATTGTAATTGTATCCGGCAATTGCAAGATAAAAATTATGGTATGTACCTCGCGCTGTATCTCGCGCAATACTTATGGAGGTTCGTGGGTGGTATAGTGTGACATGAAACATATTCAGCATCTTTCCGGGGAACTTTTTTGTTAGATCCGTGTATTACGATCGAATCGGAAAGATCGATTCTCGGTATAAAACTATTCTTAAAATTTGTCAACTCACATCTGTGTGCTAGCAATCGTGCATCTATCTTTGACAATAATCGAACATTCAACACTCATCCAACAAGCATCCAACACACTGACAATGAGTAAAACAATACAAATATTATGGTTTTTTATTTAGCTTATATATATTCTCCAATTAATAATGATAGTAGATTGTGACATAGTTATATCTGCTTCACTTACAAATACATTTTTTGCTTCATTTTTGTTCAAGCAAACCGCCATGATTTTTGATACTAATTTTTTACAAAGATTTTACATCGGTCACTGCAAAAATTTATGAAAAGAATAGTGCAAAAAAGCACTCGATCAATTCCCCCATCTCATCGCGTATATTAATAATAATGAATAGATATATGGTTAATTTGTAATTAACTTTTGTTATTCGAGGCTTGCAAGCGATGCAAAAAAGAAAAAGTAAAAAACTATACATTGTAAATTCTCTTACAATTGATACATTTCTTCGCACATCAGTTCAAAAACTAATTTCTTTCTTTCCTCCGTTAAAGTCTGTGCTTATAATCTGTGTATGACGGCATATAAGAGAATTTCTCCAAAAATTATCCAAGTAACGATCTATCGATCATATTCCACACAAATAGATAAAATATATCAAATAGATTTTTTAAAACTATAATCTTTAAAAGAAGTTATATATAAAACATGCATAATATATAAGGAAACATTGATGAAATAGTTTGCATAGCCTTTTCACAAAAAAGTGTATTTATTACGATTTAAAATGCTATGCAAAAAAATATATAATAATTTGATTACAACAGATGTATTATTTCGAATAATAGAACAGATATTAACACATACAGCGAAATTTTCGCTAATTTATTACGTATCCGAATTTTTAGATATACTAGTCCGCTGTCAAACTTAATTTACTCTATTTTACTTGTCATATATGTCCGTCGGAGATTATCGGTCATTAGGAAAGGATTTCCGCAGGATTTTTCTACAAGGCTTGTACAAATTACGCGTACAGAAATGCATAGATACTTTTCGTCAATTTTTATCAAGCTTGGACGTTTAATTCTGAAATACCGTATTCGAAAATTTTATGCCTCATCGTCCAAAGGACTTGTCTTCAACGACGCGGATCACCTCGCGAATCTTTCTTATACGATGACTAAGGAATTGTGGTTCCATTCTAATTACCGTGATTACATTTTAATCGCGTAAAACATGTTCATTAACACTTCAACTCGACACAACATCTCTTATTGCCTGAAATATTTCTTTTACATTATTCAA
Source organism: Prenolepis imparis (assembly GCF_030444845.1). Taxonomy (NCBI): domain Eukaryota; kingdom Metazoa; phylum Arthropoda; class Insecta; order Hymenoptera; family Formicidae; genus Prenolepis; species Prenolepis imparis. Next base: position 15,345,969 of record NW_028141165.1, on the reverse strand, counting down.
TGGTAATTACTCGCATCACTACTTATAGTAATCATAGAAACGACTGATAAAGTGACTTTTTTCATTGTATGTATAAATGTATATTACTTCGTGTGCTTATATATTTATGTGTATTTAATATTAACTCTCTCTTATTCGTATTTTATTAATATAAATGCATAAGAAATTTTCTATACAAATGTTACGTTTTTTTATATGTATCGAACATGCAGAATGCTTTACCTAAATAAAGAGTTCTAAGAGTTCTTCAAAAAGAACCCAAGTAGCAAGTGTATGTACGTCATTTTGACGTCAAATGACATCATTAAACGTCCAAATGACGTCATTTTGACATTTAATGACGTCAGTTTGCTATTTGGGAAGAATTTCTCGATAATTAATTATCATTATCAAAAAAATAATATATGCGGTGATGATTGCATATATCTCACAAGTTAAAATCACTACTCTTGCGATATTAATCGACAATATTGATACATTGCTTAGGAAGAAATAGCTACTTTTTGTTATCCTATTCTATATTGATTCTACCGTTCTTTATCAATGATTCGTTATGCATAGCGTATAGAAGAAAAACAAACACGCGAGGCGCGTTTATTATACATTACATCAACGTCTTTCTCTTTCTCTCTTTTTCTTTCTCTTTTATCCTCGAAACGACGGGGTAGAATTGAGCCGAAAGAACACGAGGGAGGACGAAGGGGACAGTGCTAAGGGAGAAAAGAGCGAGCTTAGGTGAATGATTGCCCGGATCGGTGATAAAGTCATCGCCTTTAGCTCCAAGTAAGATGATACATCGGCGGACGATGCTGTGCCAAGATTGTCCAGAGAGTCGAAGACGTACGCACACGCGCGTGAACATACGCGTGCATCTCCTCACGGAGTACCGTGATGCCTCAAGAGAAAGAGAGACAAAAAGAGGTGAGAGGGAAAGAGGGAAAGGAGAGAAAACGCTCTTTGTCGCTCTTTCTCGATGGTATGGGTGCGCGTTGAGAATTTCAGATATTAAGGTAGATACGCGGCCACGACAAGGCCACTAAAATATCACGAAGGGCGCACTGTGAAGAGGAAGAAATTTCTCGGTCCATCCTCGTCCATTCCTCTTTCCTTCTTTTTCCTCTCTCGTTTCGTTTCTCCTCTTTCTCATTTTCTCTTTCTTTTCTCCTTTTCCTCCGTTTGTTACTGTCTGTTCCCTTGTTGCGTTTGGATCTTTCCGCAAGATTATCTCGCGTTTCTAAACAAGTTAATTCTCCGCTCTTTTGATTCGAATTATTGCTCTTCTCGTTATCCGGAAACATTTCGAAACACACACCGATACTTGTATTGCCTGGATCGTAACTTCACTCTTTCGTTCGTTTATATTCATTTTTCGTGATTAATTATTTATTGCTTAAACTTGTAGATGGTTAAAATAAAAAATTAACAAAATGATATTTTTGGATCTTTTTGAATGCAAGAATAAGAACATTTATTTTAAACTTCGGATCTTCAATAACTTACAATGTTCAAAGAATAATATAACTCATCATATTATAAGAGAAAGAGAAAAACTCTTTCTGTTCTCAATCGAGAATGAAAAAAAGTAGCAATGCTTGGCAAGCGATATAATTTCGATCCATCAGCTGTTTTTCGTAATTTTCTTTTTTTCTTAAAAAAAAAATTGTTTTTTTCCCCCGAGAAAATTGATTAATCTAGCTATAGACACAACTCGAGAAAAATCACATAACATTACAATATCTATTTTTTCTCACATTGAAATCTATTCACTTATTTTATGTGTGTCTACTTTTTTTAAAATGTTTGTTCACAATCAACACGAATCAAATCAGTCGATTTATATTCAAAGTAATCAGTGATATCCATCATTCTACATGAAGAGCTCAAATACGGAATACATGAAACTATATTATCGTACGCGAGTGTGAAATGTCTCAAAATAATAAAATAAAATCATAGAACGGATGAACGATTTATTTTTGTGCTGTTCATAGTAAACAGTGTCTCAAAATTAATCTCTTTCTCTCTCTCATTAATTAGTTTGCATTCTTTAGCAGTCTATGTTAAAAAAAATATTTTTTAATCGATATTTTTTACACATATCTATACTATACGTATCTAGATCTTTCACGTATTTCTGAAATCGATTAAAAAGTATTTTTTGCGCCACGTGCGACAACCTTTCAATTCGACAGACTATATTACATATACCGTAATTCGAAGAATTATATTTTTGACAACTTTTTAGAATGTTTTGAAAGCTTTGATCAGAGTGATGAACTTAGTTACGCGCCATTTACATTCAATCGTTTTACTTATACAATCTCTGATATCAATCCTGGCGATATCTATTTATTACGCAGAGTCTCTACGCATGATCCTGAATAGCAGAATGGAACAGTTGCGAGATAGTGCAAAAAGCTTGGTAAAACGGGTCGCGGCTCAATGAAACGCGATAGAACGAAAGAAAACCGGTCAGGCTGGATTTTTGTAAATCCCGACTTTTTGCCGATTCCCGTACATCGCTTCGAGAGACTACGTTGATCCTGATGAGAGAGAAAGCGAACGGATGTGACCGACAAGAGAAAGAAGGATCGCAAATAGAATCGGTTTGACGCGCAAAATTTAGGGAAACACGTGGGCTGTCTTATTATGATCGTAGAATATTTATTCTCAATTAGTGCACAACCTTACGATATGCCATTTCTACACCTAAAGATGATCCTACTCGTGGCTCATCCGACTGCTTTCGCCAGTCTATGTTATGTCGTATGGTTTTTGACCGTCTACACTACTCCCTCGGATAAGCTACAAGTAGGATTATCCTTTGGTGTAGACCCAGAAATATACATATATTGATGAAATTCGTAACGATAAGCTCGGAAATTCTTGAGGATGTCGCGCAAAAGTTTATCTAGAAATAAGGTTTCGATTTTTAAAATTAATATCATTTAATTATATATTTCTCGTAACATTTACGTCGATATTAGTCATAAAAAAATTATAAGATTTTTACTAGAATATACATAATATAAAATTTGCGCAAAATCTGACATTCGAAATATTGTTCCCTCCTACCTGTAATTGTTGAATTAATACCGCGAGTAAACTGTCAGCTTCTATTCGGCTGCCACCGAATATAAAAGGATACACGAGGAGGGAAAAGGAGCTCGCGAAGGGGACCGCGGGTTCAAAGGGTCTCTGAAGGCAGCAGACAGGAAGAGAACGTTCTTCAGATTCGAGATAAAAGGGGATCGCGTTTTACATTCGTTTAATCTGTCTTTGAGGTGTTGGCCTGTGCCATCAATGACGAGGCGGCAATATATTCTTAATCAAGTTTTCACGAAAACGACTGCTTCTTTCCAATTTAGACTCTTTGACTGTTTCTAATAAAGTAAGCGTAAAAATTGAAAGCTTATCTTAAATAATTTATTGCCAAAAAATATTCAATTGAGCATAAATTGTATTTGCTTCTGGAAATAGAGTAAAAAACTCCTTTTTGTGTTTTTGTATTTTTATTATATCGAATTTTTTTAATCACTATTCTTAAAATTCTGAAGATCGTTGTTGTTTAATTATTATCATATTTTTCGAGAGTAGTACGAATTATTTAAAGTGAGAAAGAATTAAAATAACGACGAGGAGCATCTTTGGTAAAAATGATAAGTATCGAAGAAGTGCAACTTCTGCGCACTAGTGCATGATTTGATAAAACGCGCATGTGTAAATGAGGAGTTTGTAGAACACCTTGCGTCCAATCAAGTTTCGTGATACGCCCACGTACCAATAGGAGACCCGCAGGACACTCATTGATTAGATACTAACTGCATTTCTCTTTCCCTCTCTCTCCCTCTCTCTCCCCCCCTCTCTCTCTCGCTCTCGCTCTCTCTTTTCAAAGGAAAATTAATGTCAAATACTAAAATTATTAATTCTTTGTATTTGTCAAATTAGCTACTGAAAATTTAATGTCTTATAAAATTTAGTCTTAATTTGAAATGGAAGAGTTTGCTAAACTTGAAATATACTTTACAACTGTAACTTTAATTTTATTATAAGATAAATATAAATTGATGAAAATACATTGTGTACATACTTTCGTTCGATTAATAAAAATGAATGTTCCACTTATAATCATATACTTACAAAACTACCATAGTCGATGCTATTTCGTAATTGATGCCTCAGTGCTTTGGTAATCAGCCACACGACAAACAATTCGCGATCACTATGGACGTTTTTCTGGCGATTTGATCACAATCGCAAAACGCGCCACTTCCGATGATCACGGATGAAGCACGAGCCAATTCTGCACTTCACTACGACCTAGACACAGTTTCTTGGAGCGAGTCGAAATCTTTGAACATTTCGGTTACGATATCATGGAAAACACTCAGTTCTTCGGAATCTGTCACGTTGACAGCCGACCAATTTAGGAAAGTTTGTAGATTCATATTGCCGTTTCTAACGATGGTTACTTGTGGTTTTTAAACTTTCTTAACGAAAAGTGAATTGATCGAGATTTTCGCAGACCTTCGCAATATGTTGATTGATTTTGACGTTTGCTTCTTCAGAACGAACAGATGCGTGCCGATGCGTGCGGCACGACGTCGCTGCGTGAACTGGTGAGGCGACTCTACCATGGTGCAAACTAGCTGTGGATGCCAGGCACATTGTGCCCGGCAAAACGCGAGTATATCTTGGTTGCCACCATATGTCGGCAGGCACCGCCTATGGGAGTGGTCGTGGCGAACCAATCGCCGGCTGTTTCCCTTTGGAGGGTGCCTAATCGACGATAACAACCCCTCTCGGGATTCACGGAGGAATCGATCACCGGAGGTTCCTCCCTGTGTGGCAACGAGATTTCTGCCCCAAGATTCCACCGCTCCGTCCGCGATATATCGAAATTGCCATCGAAAATAAAAAATAAAAATTGCTCGCTTTTAAAAACTTGTCTTTCCATTTTTTTAAATACTTTTGGTTTGGAAATTTGAGAGAAATGATGATACATATTCACACAGATAGATTTATTCTTGAGAAAATATATGAAAAGATTGGTAGATATCAATAGAGACTTTCTTATTCATGACGATGGCTACGAATGAGTTGATTTATAATTAGTATTATATGATTTGTTAATTATAGTAAAATTATTTTACGTGTTTGGCAAATGACATATGTATGTGTGTGTGTTTAAATAATCAGTTAGATAATACTTAATGTTCAAAATTATCGATATTATGAAAGAATTATACGAGGCGCATTTTTAAAGTAAGGTCCGTTTTGAAATAAAAAAAGGATCTCAACATATAAAAATAATTTATTAGCCAAAATAATTTTATAGCCAAAAAATTTCTACAAGCTTACTTTATTTTTCTACATAATTACCACTGACTTCCATTCATTTTTGATATTGTTTCAACAGCTTCCTAATTCTATTGTAAAAGTCCGCCGCCTGTGTCTTGAACCAGTTAGTAATGCTGTTCTTTAGTTCGCTTTTCTTTTCGTTTTTCAGTTTGCTTTAGGAAATTGAATAGACAATTCTGAAACCGTAAACCGCTGATTTTCAATAATTTTTGTATTCACTTCTTCCATTAAACCTTTTGTCGTCATTGTTGGGCCACCGCTACACTCTTCGTCATGAACATTTGTTTGTCCTTCTTTAAACAAACGACACCATTGCCTAACTTTACTGTCACTCATAACATTTGGTCCAAAAACCTCACAAAGTTGTCTATTCAATTTTTTAACGGCGAACTAAAGAACGGCGTTATTAACTGGTTCAAGACACAGGCGGCAGACTTTTACAACAATGGAATTAGGAAGCTGTTGAAACAATATCAAAAATGAATGGAAGTCAATGATGATTATGTGGAAAATCAAAGTAAGCTTGTAGAAGTTTTTTTGGCTATAATAAATTATTTTTATATGTTAAGATCCTTTTTTTATTTCAAAACGACTTTATTATATAACCTTACTTTAAACATGCGCCATGTATGTTAATTGGTTAATCGTATGGCGATGGTCTTAGTTTATAATCAGCTGGCAAGAGGGTGTTCCTCGCAGAAACCTCCTATTTCCTACCTTCTCTATTATCCCTTTGCCTCTTCCAACCCCAGGTACCCGCATCCAAGACAACGGCCCGTTACGCTTCGATCGAACTCGAACCCACGACGCAAACATATCTGTCGAGGTGAACGCGTCCTCGGAATTGTGAAGTTGCGATCTCAACCCAGAAAGAGGACATACGATAGACATGGTCTGTGTCACGATTGTATCGTTGCAACTTTTCGAAAGATAGAAGCGTTTGTTTCGAGTTTGTTGTTTATTCTCTCTATAGACATCGCGCAAACATGATTTGCAATTCTTTATCATTTGTTTTCTGATAGTTTTCTGTAAATTGCATAATGATATAAGCGTGTCAGGTTGTTTTCGCCTTCGTTAGTTAGACAGCCAAAAAAATATTTTTAAGGCTTCACAGTATGGTCGATGAAATTTTCGGCATAATTTACAACAATTTTTCCATTTTTCCATACTTTAGTCACAAAACGAGAACGTTTATCGTATCCGACAATCGACTTCCGCGCTTTGCTCGCACGTGCGATTTGATACACGTACTCTAACACGTGTGTGCACCAATGTCTTTAACTTTACTTCCTACCACGTGCACACAGGTGCACGTTGAGTTTACTCTTCAATTTTTTATATAATTTTTTATACTGCGACAAAAGTGAACAAGGCTATCACAAGTTTGCCGATTTTTTAATAATGATACTTACTTTAATGTTACCTTTTTTTTTGGTTCCATTAATAAATACAAGCAAATATTAAAATTAAAATATATAAAAGGAGGTGTAAAATGTGAGAAATATTAGACACATATATGTGCTAATTTAGTAAATATAAACATTTGCGCGAAATTTGTGGCAAATTTTTTAAGATTAAATTTTGAAGATTATAATGTCGCTAGAAAATAGCGTTTTACCGGATGACGTTTCCCCATTTCCTCTCCTCTCTCTCTTCTTCTATGGATCTATTAAACATGGAAGGACCGGAAAATCAGACGAGGAGAAACGGCAGAGGGTAGTGACAGGATTGGGGGAAGAGAAAGAGAGAGAGGAAGGGGGGAGAGAGACAGTTCGAGGCTGTTTAAATACAGAGAGTGTGCAATCAGGAGTGTTTGCTGCCCCGCGAGTGAGTGAGCGAGCGAGCAAACGACTGAGCGGATCAAAGGATAAACGTTGATGGGTTGGGGTGGCTGATAGCGGGCTGATTTGATTGTCGGCCTCTGCTATTGTCCCAAAACTGGCCTATTGTACGCCTCCGTGACAGTACACTCTGGTTACTTGCACACAGGTACCGAACGGCGAATGCGTTCCTGTGCATGACACTATCTCTCCGACGCTACGTTATGCTCCGCCGTTTCTACGTAATAAACGCGCCGTGATATCGCGCGGCCATTCTCCCTTCTCTCGTCTCCCGAGACAATTATTGTGAATTATTATGAAAGAAAGAAAAGATCGTGCCCATTAGTATTTTTTTTTTTACCAGCTCTTTCTGACAAGCCATTAATTCGCCTTGTCACTTTGTGGAATGTGTTCTTTATTGCACTGAAGAAAAATTAATTTTTTACGCTTTTTACGATACATTTATACATACGTTTACACACACACACACACACACACACACACACATATTTAATAAAAATACAATATTAAATAAATTTAACAATAGTTGGGCATTAAAATTTTCTTTTTTATTTTTCTCTTTATTTGGCCTTTTTTATGCTTTATATACTTTAATTAATCTTATAAATAGTTGCGCAGAGGCAGTTTATTGTAAAATAATACGAAAAGGACAAATTTTCTGGCTTATCCGTACATCTGCTTCACATTTGCATACAATGCTAGTCGCGTGCCCCAACCAGCAACGTGTAGGAGGAGATTCCCCTCTCTCAGACTTTTAAATATTCCATCACCTGTCAACTGTAACGTGTGTGTGTATGTGTGTGTGTATATATATATATATATATATATATATATATATATATGTATATATATATATATATATATGTATGTATATATTAGGTGTTTCTAAAACTATGTCAGAGATTTTAAAGGCGTATTCTAGGGGTTAAAATAAGAGAAAAAAAATTCCTATAAACATGGGTCCAAACATATCAAATTGTTAAAACCACATGAAGGTCACTATTAATTATTACGCTGTGCAAAATTTCAACGATCTCCGAAAAAGTCCAAGATTTAGAATACATTTTTCGATTTTTTTTCCCCAACTTTAGGGGGCTATAACTCGGAAAGAAAGCATTTTTGGACCCATGTATAGGAACTTTTTTTTCTTATTTTGACCCCTAGAATACACCCTTAAAATCTCTGACGTAGTTTTAGAAACATCCTGTATATTCTTAAATACAATGTTTATTTAATCTAATTCCTTAACGTTTATTTATTAATTCCTTACGTTTATACAAATAATAATGAATAGTTAAATTGTACATTTATTACATTTTCAAAAGACTAAAACAATTTTATCCGGATGTAACACGTTTTTTATATCTTTCTCACAAACTCGCGGATCGCACTTTGATGAAATTTCATTTACATTTCCGACGATCGCACTTTTCAGCGACTCTTGAAAGCCAGATGATGAGAACATAACGTCGGTAACCAGCTCACGTCTCCAGGCTCGTGCCGGCTGCTTCCGGTTTTTCAAAGCGATGCTGCCTTCTGGCTGGCGAGATCTGATCTGACGTGAACTCCATAATCCATTCAGCCACAAGTCAATCCTCCGGCTGCTTTGTAAATCATTTAGGGTTACGAACTCACTCGAATTAGTCGAAATCGCGTTTCTATAATATACGCAGATGCGAATTCACGTTTTATATTATCGCGTTTCATTACAATTAATTCGCGGATAGATATTGAAAAATTAATTAATTTGCAAAAAAAATAATTATCTCCGTACGCATAATACCTAGCCAGAATATTTCCGCTTACTTTGCATTTCGATTTTGTCTTGGACAGCGATTTCCGTCAACGGAAGCTATGAAAACATTGCAGGCTTCATAGTGTGTTCTCAAAAAAAGGCTGATATCTATTGTACCAGCGTTTAACCGCGATGTCACCCCGGAAAACGCGCCCTTTAGATTAGAGAAAAAAACACCCCTCTTAGTGAGTCCCTAGGGTATCGTGACATATTCTTTAGTCCTCGAGCTATAGCGAGGAGTTTTTCATAATCGTTAAACCAATCATTTTTCACATTAGCAAGAAATGCATGAAAAAGAGCTAGAAAAAGAATTTTCGTCACAGTTTAAGATTAAAATTTTTATAAATCCTTCACGCAATTTGTCGAACATCGTAAAACATTCCTATAGGTCAGCGATGAGGTGTCTGAGATGATTCATAAAAAAGTTTTCCTTAATGTGAGCTCTGCTCCTATTTAATTACGTAATTGATGTTAACAGATCCGTGGTTCACACGGATAATACCTGCGTCCCTCATCGTCTCCACTCTCTATTTTCTCACATTTATTTCATTATATCGAAAATCTTATCTGGTATCGATGGGAATGAGATTCCGATGCGACAAGCATCGAGATAAATAGATTAATATCCTTAATTGATTAATACTCAATAGTACTAGTACAATTGACAGGAAAGGAGAATTTTTGCTCTCTTGTTGAATAATATCGTATTGTATGAGATGAATCAAATGTCGGATTGTCATTTGGAAAATTTTCTTGAGTTTGTTTTTTGGATGGTGTAGCAGAGAGACGTAGAAAGTTTTAAGATTGAAGTACCGTGTATGTCAGTTTCCCTTCGGCCAAAGGACTCCCGGCTTCTCATTGTGTGCCAATTGAGCCTTGTTATAAGCCAGGGGGTAGTAGGTTAAATTGATTTAAATTAGCCTCGAAGAGCGCGCCCGCTCTCGCGCAGAGGAAGACGAGAAAGGCAGGAAAAAATGTCTCATTCCTATCGTCGAGTCGAATCTTTCCATGATACGGGAGCATTTATACATTTCTTACCTGTCTCTCTCGTCTCACATAGATCACCATTATACATTTTTTTTTTTTGATGAATTTTCATCGTGCCACTCGTGGACTTTGATTAGGGCACCCGTATGCGCTCAGCTGCAAATTCACGATAGACATGCACACGTTATATCACGGTTATAAGTCTATTTTTATAGGTCAACTATCGCGCCTAGGATCTTTGGCTTCTCGATTCCGATCGTGTTTTTTTTTTTTTTTTTTTTTGAGAAGGCCAGAGGAGAGAGAGAGGGAAAGGGGGAGGGAGTCGAGGAAGAGGACAAAATACATTGAACTACATGTCATAACGATGTAATTAAATGGTTTTCCACTACCTTTATCGTATTTAATTTAAATGCGATATTATTCACAAAACGAATTTAAAAAATTATAAAGAAAGATTTGTGACACATTGAAATTTATTACAGGATAAATTGATCGTAACAGAATTTTTTATAATATTTAGATAATCGATTTTAAGTTTGATTATTTATTTGTAGGTTAACTTGACTACAATTTAATAGCATTATTGAATTGATATTAGTAATAATAACACTAATTTACAGCAAAAAATTATTTTAAAACAAAGTTTTCAGACAAAGTTTTTCTTATAGATTTTTTAGTGCTGAAAACGATGCAAATCAAATTTCACTAGCACGTCAGATTTCCAAAAAATTAAGGTTTAATATGTAAAAAATGGCTTCTTTGTAATATTTAAGATTTTTATTTTGTAAAAAAGATTAATGCTATCTGGAAAGTCTAATCAATATCATGTATTGTTCATTCCCAATAAAGTGCATTTTTTTATTTCAACATTTTATTTTTAGCCATATTATGAAGGATTAAAGCTGAGAACTACTTCTCAAAAAAAATTATTTTTTCCAAAATTGATTTTACCATTATTTGTCCCTCTTTAGATCATACAACTTTTGTCTGAAACATTTTTTGGAAAATGCATTTGTTTCAAAAAATTCAAGGTGAGCAATTAAAATGAGACACCCTATATGTAAATATACATTTAGTGAAATCTATCACGATAAGTTACACTGTGTATCGATAGCCTTAAACTACAAATTATGAGTATAATTATATGACTTTATCATCATAGGCGGAGTATTTGCTATCTCAGCAAAACTCTTTAAATCTTTCCTAACATTCCTAAAAAGTAAGATATCGAAATAAAAAAATGCATTTTATAGGGGACGAGCAATACATTCATGACGTCCGATCAGAATTTCCAGATAAGATTAATTTTTTTCCTTTTTCAACCAAAAAATTTTAATATCGCAAAAAAGTCATTATTTGCATATTAAACCTCAATTATTTCAAAAACCTGACGTGCTGGTGAAAGTTTTCTTGCGACATTGTTTTCAGCATCTAAAGATCTATAAGAAACATGTCATTTGTCTGGTTTAAAATAATAAAAAGTTTATGCCGATATAAATTATACCATTGATTTAAATTACATAATGAAATAAACATATATAATTAAGTAAAATAGACATTGTTATACTATAATGCTCGATTAAAAATGGACGCTACTCATGAAACATTAATCCTTCTTTAAAACAGATTGTCTCTTTCGTCGTTTCATTCGGATGCACGCTGGCATTATGGCGCAATGGTTTATGCATAAATTAAAACGTTTGTTCCCTTAACCCTTTACGTCGGTACCCTGCGGGGAAGATCCGCCGCAACGGAAACTAGACACGCGCAGTTGATATAAATTTCACAATTTTTTAAAATCACCCTTTTTGCCGTGGAGGGCCGACCCGCTATCCATCACTTTACGTCATTATTAAGTACGTGGACACATCGTGGAATTTCGAAATACCAAATGTATTAGATTATTATTATTCTATAGACTATTTTTCCACAAAATCGCATATCTAAAGTCTCGGAGCGGGGAGAGAGAGAGTACCTCTTCTATTTGTACTTTGTAAATCTGTCCTGTAACTCTATACGATGAGTATCGCAAAAGGGGTTATCAACAAATGTGTTCAAACATATAGGGTGTCACCAGACGCGAAAGGGGAGCCCAACTAAGACTAACCAACCCCTAGTGTCAATAATCAATTCTGTAATCCTTTCAGCGCGAGGGATCCGGCCGATGCGCTTGTAACCGTTGAGAATCGATTTACAAATGACTTCTTAATTTAATAATCGTAATCGGTATTCCATAAATCGGCATTCGCGAAGCGAGAGAATCATTATAATCTTTAAATCAGTTCCATTTCGAACGTAATTGCGCGAGCACATTTATAACTTTACATTCACATGGCAATTACCTATATTTTATTGAGAATTTGCAAACCTATTAAACGCTTGTTGGTAAACATAATTATTAAAGGTAATTATATTAAGCGCAATAAGACCACATGTGCAAAACTGCGACGTTTCTGTTTGTAACGTTCCTTAACGTCGACAATAGCCTCTAACAAGCGTTCTCATGATGGATCGCAGGTATTCTTCCTTTAAAATGTAGGCACGCGCTACGTCTCGACAAAGAGAAGCAGGAAACGTGTGCTCCTGCGAAAAGAATTTCGACACAAGCCGAGATCAATTCGGAAGTTACACCCACGCTATTCGCGATAGCAGTTTGACATCCCAGACATTAAATCCGAATTGAAAGGTTACTTGTGGGAGAGCAAACAAACATTGAGTTTTCAAAAATTATTGTCATTGCATCATCGGACATCTCGGAACGGGGAGGCTCTGAAAATGGCTGATTCTCGAAAAGCCGAAATATCCGTATCCACAATCAGCCCCATCGAAGTCTTTTATTTTTTGATCGCTTTTGGCACGCGCTCTTTTTCGAACAGGAAACGCTCGACTTGGTTCGCGTCGGTTCTATGAATAGCCGATCGCAGTCTATTAAAGTGAAGTGATTATCTTCCGCATTGACAGATCGAGCAGATTTCCGTAGAAAAGATGTAAACGCGGCTGCCTGTAATTCTATATGGGAGCGGATCTAGTGGAAAAAGCATGCATAAAGATCTCTTTCAATACTTATATATATAGTATATATATATATATATATATAAAATATATAATCTATATACATATATAAATTTAATATATTCATTATTTAATCCTTAAGCAAGCTATTGAGGACGTGAAATGTTTATAAAATCTAAGCATATTGTTACAAAAATTATGATGAGATATATGTATAGAATATTAACAGAATGAGATGGCATTCTTTTTTTCATAAGACTGAATAAATTAATTATTTATATTCTATACCAATGTACATAGTAAAAATATTTGTTAATGATTATATATATATATATATATATATATATATATAACCTCTGAAATTATGCTATTATCTTTTTATTATTTATTGTTGTTTGCCAATTTTGTAGCCATATTTTATAGACATATATTTTATGTATAATTATGTAATAATATTTAAAACATCATAGCGATTGAGAGAGTTCAACCGCTATTACCGCGAAACCCTATCTCTATCAGAGATGTATTAAAAGCGCCATAAAGGGGCTTGTCAAATGGCAATCATCCCCTATTATATAACGTATCACTCCCCTTGCGACTCTCCGCTGCCGCCGCTGACTCGTGTGAACTCTGTGGAAAAGATAGGAAGATAGGTAGCGGAAATCTGGTCGAGAAATAATGTGGTGTATGTGTGTGTGTTTGTGTGTATGTGTGTCGCAGCTTACGGAGAAGAGGTAAACTGATCAGTCATGTCATGCCTTATTGGCTCGTCAAGCTGCCCACATCGTACAATTAAAGCATTCGTTTTCACGTGATGACCTTCCTCTCACAGCCTCTCATATTAGATATTTATTCCAAATCTGCAGATCGATTCAAAAATCAGTTTATAATTCTTGTAATACATGATAACACTAGTTTACAGCCAAAAATTATTTTAAACCAGAAAAATGTTTCTTATAGATTTTTGGGTGCTGAAAACGATGCCGTAAACCAAATTTTACTAGCACGTCAAATTTTTAAAATAATTGAGATTTAATAGGTAAAAAAAAGCTTTTTTGCGATATTTGAGATTTTTTTGTAAAAAAGATTAACGCTATCTGGAAAGTCTGATCAAATATCGTGAATGTATTGTTCATCCCCTATAAAATGCATTTTTTTAATTTTAATATCCTATTTTTTAGTTTAGCCGTGTTAGGAAGGATTTAAATACAAAATATAATTTAAATACAAAGAAAATACATTCATGACATTTCAGAAGGTTTAGAAACCTGACGTATTGGTGAAAATTGGCTTGCGGCATCGTTTTCAGCAACAAAAAATCTATAAGAAACACCTTATCTGGTTTAAAATATTGAAAACAAATATTATTTTTTTAAAACTAGTGTAATTAAAGAAAGACAGAGAGAGAGAGAGAGAGAGAGAGAGAGAGAGAGAGAGAGAGAGAGAGAGAGAGAGATCCAAGTTTTAAAATAAAAGCGACAAAAGTAGACGAATTAAAATGAATTAATAAGAATTTATATTTCATTATGTATTTTATAATTCTATAAAATTATTCGTAAGAAAACAACAGAAGAAAATTTAGATTTAATTTAATTCTAATCTAATTTTAATATTGAAATCACATTATTTTGACATTAGTAAATTTTTATTGTTTAAGCATAGTGAAAATCACGTATCTACTAGAGATTTGCTAAATATAAAATAATTTGCGTGAAAAAATGTCACTTTGCCGAACTCATCGGTGTATGTACGGCCTGTTATCAGAATATCGCCGTTTAACGACGTAATGCATAACGGCGGTGGGACCACCTGGCGCTCGCGACCACGTGTCGGACGTAGTGGACACGTGTCCGCCATGCATGTCCTTCTCCGCTCGTGCCATTCGCATATCTAGCCGTGGAAACGTCACTCTGTATAAGTTCCTCGAAAATACGTATTATCATCACGTATATGCACTCTATTATCTCTCAACAGTTAATCATCGTTGCACGCTTTACTAACTTATTGTTAGTAACGAGTCTTTATGACAGTTTTATCGAAACTGGCTCGGTAATTGGAATATATTACAATTATATAGCGAATGTGATTCAAAAATTTCGAAAACAAAGAGAAAAATGCCTTAATTCGTAGATATTGTCTTAAAGAAGATAGTTTGACGGATAATTGGACGTGTGTTTTATGGGCGATGCGCAACAGAGCAAGCTTACGCTATAAGCGAATGCATCTTTCGGAGCGTCCAAATAAACCAATATTTTTCCCATGGATATACATAAACGATTCTTATACGGCGAGGGTGCACTTCACTGACAGCATGGGGATACGGGTGCGTCGCGTACATACCCCATGCTGCGCGGAGCAATACGCTACCAGTCCGAAAGCAACCCCATAAACATCCTGCGCTCGCTTTACTCGGACCTCGAGTGCGCTCGTGTGAATGTGCCTCTCGAGTGTCTCGCGAATCGAATCGTTACTGCTTTAACAAACTGTTAACAGTCGTATGGGACAATTTATGGAATAGCAAACAGCGCGAATAATTGGCAATTATATTTTTCCTTTTCTTTGAAGGCTCTCTGAGACGATAAACCGTTTTTACCATGACGCGACATTTCACATTCGCGATAAATATATATTTTTAAATTATTATTAATTTTTAAATATATACATTTCCAATATTTAGTTCGGGTTTTCTAGAGATAGCTGATAGATTATAAAAGGATTGTGTCAATTTTGAAAGTCAATAGTACGAAGGACAAGGATATTAGTGATGGATTGATTCGGGCAGGGAAACGACTGGTAAGGACATCGCGATTCAAACTCTCCGCCTGACCTTCGATACGGATGCCAGCGGTACAAATGAACGGAATTAAGGGGCTTTTAGAGGCGTACGCGCATACACACGCTCGTCGCATTCAAGAGGGGTAGATAACTCCCGAGAGAATCACGAGGGGGCGAGAACGGAGCGAAGAGGGAACGTTCGAGGGGTGCTCTTTGATTGGTGTGGGAAGATTCACCGCCAGTTAAGCTCTGCCACTGACTGCTCCTGCTAGGGAATTTCCCGACACGTAACACCCACAAAGGAAACGCAAAGGGTGATCGTGTATATTCTCTAATTGACGATTACTATCCACCGCTACTATTTACCAACGTTGCTTTGCTAAAATTATTCCGCGAGACTTACTGGATAGACTGGAGTTTCTATTCGGCAGCGCATACGTGTCAATTTTCCGCAAACTTTCCGCGATATACTGTGAAACAGAGTTTAAAGTTTCGAAAATGTTTCAAGATTTCTTCGATAGTAGATTCTGTTCTGTTTGATTATACTCCGTTTTTCTCTTTTATCCTCGATCTTTCGATTTCTCGATGATCATCAGAGCTATCGTGAACATTACCAATTCATTGGAGGTCAAATAATCGAGGGTTGCGCATCGAGTAGCGTTTATCCGGCGGGTGTCATAAACACGCCCCTTCCGCCGTGGTCGTCTCCGTCGTAGTTCTCCATTGTCTTCCCGGTACAAAGCCACAAAGCGATCCCTGTGTTGCTCAGTAATGCAACGGCTCGGCCGAGAAATTGCAGCAAGTCGAGCGGTTTGTGCCGGTCGCGGTTTAAGATGTTTATCTTGCGGTAGCCAGGTCGAAATGACGTGCTATTATTCTATACATATATGTATGTATATCTCAAGAGCAAGAACACATTTAGGGACAAACGCGCGTGCGCCTTCCACTACCGGATCTAAAATTTCCACTTAGGATGGACATTGATTAATTGAAGTAATTAAAAGGACTATTCCCTAAGCAGGATCCGCAAATCTGCGGCATTCGTGTTTTTTTTTCTTGTTATTAAATTGAGTTAATATGACATGTGCATCGTTGTACGAAACGAAATTTTCATTAGAGATTTCTGAGATTCAGCGAATTTAATATAATTCGAGGGGTTCAAGTACGATTTTCGTAACGTCCAGATTTAACTATAGATTCTTCTAAAGGGATCATTTGAAACAAAAATTCAAGAATGGCAAAAATTGCAATCACTCGTAGTTTCAGAGATATAAATCATATTTAATTATAAAATTCGAAAAACGAATTAATTCACATAACCAATTTTCAGTAAGAATCATAGTAATATGATTTTCGAAACCCAAACAAACATTTCCCAAAGAACAAAATTTTCTGATACTTTGTATTAAAAAAAAATATATATTTGGGGTGCAATAATTTACTGTTATATTTGGTGGAATAATTTAGTGTAATTTAGTTAAGTTTGTGTGTGTGTGTGTGTGTATATGTATACATTTAAAAAAATAAAAGTATGGGCCCTGGGCTCTGCCCCTTCTGCGCGCCACTCCGAAAAAAATTCTAACCTAACCCAAATCCATTTCTGAATTAAAATTAAAATTAAGGCTCCTGTATACTCGATTGCCAAGTCTGCAAAATTTGTACGACAGCGCCACACTTGGCAAAACTATGAACTATAAAGCGTGAAAATGACATAAATTATTCTTGCGAATGACGCTGTACGTCATTTATCGTTTTAGTGCAGTGTTTCTAATTTTAAAATAATTATTATAGCCAGTGTTGGTCAATAAAATACTCTTAACCTTGTTTTTAAAATTCGACTGGCAATCACATCTTACATTTAATTATTATAGTGTTAAAATATACCGAAGACTCTCATTTTGTTATTTTGTTATTTTGTTTATAATTTAATATGTAAAAGCAAATATTTATTTTATTTCGATATCTGTCAAACAGCGGATTTTCGTCCTTAGTTTTAGGCTCAATTCAATTCGACATACACATATATGTTATTTATTGATTATCCAAACAAAAGAAGAGTTTTCGGTATATTTTACAAGTCGGTTCTATCGATTACAAACGCTATTTTATTGAAAAACTTTTTTATTTTAGCGTACGTTGCAAGAATTTTCATGATATATTTTCTCGCTTCTGACGTCAATTCAAGATGGCTGCAGTGAGTATGCAAGAGCCTTAAGTTTGAGTTAAATTCAAATTTTTTGGGGTTGAGGGTGTAGGGGAACGTAGTATTACAATTTCTAAAACAAACACAAATTTAAACAAATCCAAAAAACTTATGCGAGTAATTTCATTTTTTGAATGTTACAATAAATAAGGTTCATATCTACGAAACTATGAGTAATAGCAACTTTTGCCACTCTTGAATTTTTATTCCAAATGATCCATTTATGAAAAATCCATGATCAAATCTGGGCGTGAAATCATATTATCCTCTAATCCGAATTTAATATTAATTCCAGCATTGCGCAATATTTGGCATTGCATCTATGATGCAAACATCAAGCAGTCGAGACAGCAGATTGCTATATATAACGATTGCAGGAACGCGATAACCTTTCTATCATCGCTCGCTAATAATATATCCCTGCTACGTTATTTCGTCACGTTATACCGTCGCGTCTGCACCCATGAGCGTGATATGACGCTCGATGTTCTGGAATTTGGCCGGCCATATGCCGATGAATCTACCCCCCGTGAAGTGGCAAGAGCAGTCTCCATCCACCGTGAAGAATTTATTCACTGCCCGGCGCTAATTTGCTTAACCGTCATGACGCGCCCCAGCTCGATGCGCGTTTGAGGTTTCGTACCGGCCTCTTCGCCGTCTTAAGCCGTTGTTCGTCCGCAGCACCACTTCCGATCATTGGGATCGTGCTCGTCATCAAACAATATCCATTGCTCTCTTTTGTTCTACCCTTCCTTAATGATTTCGAGAGCGCTCTCTTGGAAGTTTGATCCTTTTTCGCTTTTCTTATCGATATCGAATACAAAGCGATACTGCTTCTAGCATTATATACTTTCTTGTAATTATACATATTACGTATACTTTATATAATAGAATGTATAATTATAAATGTTTCTTTTTTTAGAGCTTTGTCACTGAAATGGACTGCATTTAGAGTAAGACTGGCAACTCGTCTCTAACAAAAGCAAATCGAGTTAGCTTGAGTTTCGTGTACATATTCATTTAATTCGTGCCTCTTATAATCAAACAGAAGGAGCCGCATTAAGAGGTGAATCATAGGTTAACGCAACGCGGGTCTACATATTCTCTCCACATTCTGTCTCTCTCTTCTCCTCTCTTCGCATCGTGATAATTGCAGTCTGGATCAGGGAACAGCAATAGGGAGGAGGATGAGGTAGGGTAAGGGAAGAATAGATCCCGTGCGATACGTTTATTCCCTCGTGCCACGACGCAATTTGTGGAAATAACGATTGTATAATTGCTCTTTTTTTTAGGGATGGCCTAAAAATCGCGTGCCGCGTAAAATGTTTTCACGCTACACCGATGTAACTGAGACCCCGACGACTTTTCGAGAAATTAATTGTCTCGTTCCACTTATTCGCTCTTTCTCTGTTTAGTTATTTCTAATTACACGCGATTTTCAGTTAAATATTAATAATTTTTACCCGAAATTTGCAGATGCGATTGAATTGGCGAGCGAATTTATTACGAATATTTCTCGCGAGGAATCACATTTGATGTATCTCCATGAAACCATATTGCCACCTCCGCATCTGCCGTAAATACCTCTCTAATTTATATCGTTTTAAACGCTCGAGACTCCCCTTTGATGATGTGCGTAAAGTATCTAAAAAAAAATGGAATGAGAAACTATATGGCATACGTTTTTGTCGTATTCGGGGATATACGTGTAGCTATGTGTAGTAGGGGCGATGGCACCAGTTGCTCGGAACCATAATCGCTGCAATTACGTATGGAAATTTCTGATTCATCCGATCATGTTTGATAACACAATTCTGCTTTTCACGTGAATTGTCAACGCTTCGCTGACTCTCACGAGCTGCTTTTCGCTTCTTCCAATTTCTCAAATTATCGTTAACACGATAAATTCGCGAACAGATGAATGTTTACACTAAAAAAATTAATCAATCAATTTATTATTTAATTACTGGTGAAAAAATTAAAGAATTTTTTAAATTCTCATCGTATCCAAAATATACAGATATTGCGTGTGTGCGCGCGCAGATTTTTCGCGGTGTGTTTATCGTCGTAATTTTATGTGCGTTTCGAGAGACGATGCATCAATAGAAAGATGATCTTGAGCGGGGCCTGAAAAGGGACCCCTCTCTCTCTCTCGAGGGATCCTTTATGCAAAGACATGTCTGTCGCGCGATGCTGCACGAGGCAGGGTTGAAAGTTTTAGGTTACCGCCGCCGTGTGTGGCGCCTCAGGTGTCTTCGGTCCCTTTCATAGGTAAATATCCGATTTGTAGCTTTCACAGTAATGCGATTCACAGAGATCGAAAAATAGCACATATTTTTTTCGAAAAATTACTCGTGATTCTTCTTTGATCGAAGAATTAATAATGCAAACAGTATCTAATTTAGGGCCAGTTTCACCAACGTTGATTAATTTCAACCTCCGATTAAACTATATCTTTGTCTCTTTTTAATAACGTACCTGAAAAGAGACAAAGATATAGTTTAATCGGCCGATTGAGTTAGTCGAAGATGGTGAAACTGGCCCTTAGTCTTTCTAATTATATATTTATTATTTACCAATATTGTATGCTACACACATATACTCTCGTGATATATTTTTCATAGTGATTTTTTTATACACTTTATATTTGGCGAAAGTCACCAGGTATCAAATAAAGGCCAACGATCGCATTCATGTTGGAGACCAACCAATGAATAATTATCGACTAGTAACGAGGAAAATATCGCGTACTACAGAAGTTATAATTACAAATGCACGCGTTTCTGTTTCAACCGAGCAGGTGATGCACGAGGCGAAATAGATAATGGCTAAAACAAATACGCGATGATTATAACATACGGGCTGATTATCTACCGTGGACTTTCCGTATTTAGCTTTACCGCGCGCACATTTCAGTATCGCTTATTCATTGGCAATATTTGTCTTGGCAATTCATCTTTGTGCTTTTATGATATACAAAATGTCACCGCGAATAGATATATCCCTTTAGTATCCTAGAAAGTATCACTTCTATCATTAAACAAAAATATAAAATGTAATTTATTGATCTTTTGATTGCACATTTTTTATCGAATTATATTTATAGTTTCAGAATTCTGCCAAAAATTTCAGGCGAGCAAATTACTTGATTGATGAGTAAGATAACTTTACGGAATAAAACATTAATTTTCGTCATGCATTTTTGAACGTCATCAGAGTATCGTTTGGAATCATAAACGTATCGAATGTCATCATGTATGGTGTGCGTCTTTGTGTGTGTATTTATGGATGATTGTACGCATCCACCCTTAGTTCATTAGCGTCAATACAGAGTGACGGGACTTTGCTGCATATTTCGTGTGGCACGAGTTTACTTATCTCACCTACTTTTTCACAATATGCCTCAAAATACATTAGCTATGCTCCTGCAACATCATCCTCGTTTATTTTAGGGATCATCGAATATATAGGCGGACTTTCTATCCGAATCGATGATCCATAAATGAAAGTAGGAACTTAATCATCGTTGAAACGTTTCGATGCATTTTGAAGTCGATGCGTTGCACTTTAATGCCAATCGATCGACTTTCTGTATAAAACACCGCCGTCATCGCACAATAATATAACTTCTGTAGTACACGATATTTTCCTCGTTACTAGTCGATAATTATTCATTGGTTGGTCTCCAACATGAATGAGATCGTTGGCCTTTATTTGATACCTGTGACTTTCGCCAAATATAAAGTTTATAAAAAAATCACTATGAAAAATATATCACGAGAGTATATGTGTAGCATACAATATTAGTAAATAATAATATATACAGAAATAAAATTTGGATTTTTTA
The DNA here is from genome assembly GCF_030444845.1 of Prenolepis imparis. Classification (NCBI taxonomy): domain Eukaryota; kingdom Metazoa; phylum Arthropoda; class Insecta; order Hymenoptera; family Formicidae; genus Prenolepis; species Prenolepis imparis. Next base: position 15,324,148 of record NW_028141165.1, on the reverse strand, counting down.
CAGTGAATAAAATTCTTTGGCTTTTTTATATATTATATTATTGAAAAATTTCTAAAATTTTCTCCTTTAATGATAATATTGTACAAAATATTTTAAATTGTCAAAATAATTAAAATTTAATACTTACAATTAGTAATATAATATGGATGATTCTCTTGATTCGAAGTCCATCAAGTTATTAAAAATTGTATCATTATCAGAGTTGCAGTTTTACTGATTACTTACCAGATTTCTTGTACCAGAAAAACTTAAGCAAAATAATAATTTCTTCGTTAAATAATAAAGTCAAGATAATATTATGCCATCACCATAATATCTTGCTAGATATTTTATTAAATTGCTATATACTTTGCAACATTTATTTAATTCATTTAATTGGACGAAGGTATATGACGAAACAATTATTACGTATGAATATGTAAGTAAAAAAATAAAATAAAAATCTGCAACTTTTTCGAATGCTAGATAGCAGATGCAATGACGAGTGCTTTATCTCTGCAGCACCTGTCTGTATATTATTATATATAAGCACAAATAGATAGCTGCCTTTCTGCTTGTAATAATGCGATTTTCTCGCGTCAGCATCTGCCGAAGTTCTGGTCGATTCAATTGCTCAATTTTCAAAATACAAAAAAGATTTGAGTAATTATAGGTATTTGTTATAGGTATATATTATCACTTTAATTTTATTTTGTATTCGAAATTGTGCGAAGAAATTACTTAATATTTCAATCTTTACTCAGTGGTTAAGTCACTTGATGTTTTATCTTCCGATGCAGAGATTCTATAGAATTGTAATTTCTGTAGTAACATGTGTAATTTAAAAATATAGTATATATATGGGTGATTCTACAAAAATAGGAATTATTTGACATTATTTTTGTCCACATTTAAAAAAATATATTTAATGGATTATAACTGGCATATGATGTGAAACTAGATATGTTATTATAGTTATAAAAGCGGCCAGTCAATAAAATATGTATTTAAGATTTTATGAGCATTTTTTCAAAACATGGTCAGGAGACTGGAAAGATTTCTAAAGAATTAAGATTTAAATAAAAAAAATTAACGAATAAGTATTTAAAACTTTATATTGAAACTAAAAACTGGTATCTTTTTTACAAAAAAAAAAAAAAAAAAAAAAAAAACAGTTGCAATCATAAAATTTCTTCCATAGGAGAATATTGAAGAAGTAAGTAAAATAATAAAATAACTGCCAATAACTTTCAAGAAACAATGCAAAACGCTCTTTAAATACAAAGATACATTCATTTTAATATACATTTATCAATCCCCCGGTTAGTGCTTAATTTCCTGTCATATTGTTTTCCAAGAAACTGAGAATAGGGTCTGAAAACCAGGGGACTAAGAACCAGAGGACTGAGAATTTTGAGGTTTATAAATTAAAAATATCTCGTTTGAATTATATAAAGGTTTAAATAGTTGAGGAAAACTAAAGTTAAACTTATACATAATTTACATTAAATAAAAGTTAATAAAAACAATAAACTTTTAACATAACACTTACCAGGGGACTGAGAAGTTGACTGACCCAACATGTATTCATCATAACAAATCACGCGAAATGAAATGAATAAAAACAAAAATAAACAAAAATGACTGCCGTACGTTAACTTTACTTCAAACTCATGCATTCGGTACAAATAGCTATTTCGCTGACACCATATATGACTTTACAATGCAAATAATTTTAATGTCAGGGGACTGAGAATTAAATCTTGGGACAAAGTTTAATAACGTTGTTTATCAATAAAATAAAATTAAATAACTTAAATAATGCAGTTGTTGATATCAATGAGTATAATGTAAATTAGTTATCACATAAAAATTTTATATATAATTCTAAAATTATTTTGTGACAATGTATTATAATTTGAATTCTGGGTTTGTGTGTGTGTGTGACACACCAGGGAACTGAGAATTTCTTATTTATAAGATAAGTTTCGAAAATAAAAACATTACTTTACTTCTTTTTTATTATATGTCTATATGTATTCAAGTATTATCTTCATTTTAATTCAAAATAAAATCCAATTTAATGTTAATTAAAATATAAAAATACAGAAACCGCAAAAAATTCTTATTTTTGTAGAATCACCCATATCTCGTATATAGATCCGCGTATTTGATTTTAAAACCGTATTAAGTTGTTTGCTCTTTATTAAAAGACGCAGGGAGAGATATGGATGAGAAAAACAGCCGCGTCCCTTTTAGCACGTATTTAGCGCTGATATTCAGTTTCGCACAATAAAGCGCTTTATGGGATATCCACTTACCCGAGGCATGTCGTGCGCGTGCCAAAATGAAAAAAACCGCAAAATAGCGCTGCGAGCTCTTTGTACGGTCTTGTGACCCCCGACCTTTTCCCGAAGCTTTTTTGTAATCGAATAGGATAGGATCGAATTGCTCCATTCTACTTCTTTCGCTTACCATTTCACGCTCTTTCAATTTAAAATGCATTTTATTAAATTTTTAATGACGACGTTAAAGAAAAACTTGATATACATCAGAGTCAAAGCCAAATCAATATTTTTTCTAATCAGATCCTTGCATACATCTATTGGAAGTTGAAAAAAAAAAAAATAATACAGCAACAAAAAGGTGTGAAATCTTCGCGATAACATCTCTTTCGTGAATAGGCGCGGGATGCTCTTCAGGATTTATCGCACAGCGCGACGTAAAGCGAGAGAACATCGCGGCGAACCGCGAAAGTCGTAAGGGCGAAGCATTCAGGTGCCTTTTCATACGCAGCAGCAAACCAGTCATGTGATCAAAAATTTACTAGAGCATTTCTTTGTTCTCTTAACATTTCAAAGTTAAGATTACGGTTTTTGCTTTTATATTCTCATAATCATCTATCGTATTCTTAAAATCTATAATTGATATCAATAATAACTGGAATAATAATTAGAATCAACTGGTTGCATGTTCTTCTGTTTGCTGCCTATTGGTTCAATTAAACTTCATCAATAGCAGCAAACTGCGGCAACACACTGCACATGAAATGATACCTTATCGCTAGGTTAGGAAGCTTGTCTCGCGGCGAGAAAGCTTCTCGTCTGTCTCGTTCTGCATCTCTCTCCTCCTTCATTCTTCTCTGTCTGTCCTCCACGGTTTTACAATTCTGATATTTTTATCCATCGACGACGATGCCGGTGACACCGTGAGCAGGTGCTAGGCCCAGTGTGGTAGTAGTCTATTTGCGTTGTCTGTGTCCCGGCCGTTTGCATACCCGGCGACCGGCGAGCTCGCTCGCGCGCGCGTGCGCGAGCGAGCATAAACGTCGTTTTGTGTATTTGAGACACGTCGGTGGAGGACCGCTTGATGCGGGCTCATTACCGGCACGAGCCAAAGCGCGCCATCGAGCTATCGCATCGGCTCGACGTGACGCGCTACCGTCTAGCAAATTGTTTATAACGACGGCGGACGCGTATCACCAATAGGCTAGGTGATGGTATCGTATCCTCCGTATATCGTGTCCTCGACGTGCGATCTCTCCCCTCCCTCCTCCTGTTCGACAAGTGGTATCGTTCTCATAATGAATTCACGCAATGTAATCCGGGTCGATCGATCGGAAAGAACGAAAAAAAGAGATAGCGTTCATCGACGTTTTAGAGAATGTACAGATTTTTATTGTCTTTGCTTCCATAAAGTAATCCGTATTTCAGAACAGACTCACTCAGAATTCTCTGTTATAACTTGAGAGGATATTTAAAATTTTACGCAAGGTTACCCTGTCCCGTATACCAATTTTCTCATTAAAAACGCGGTGCTGGATTAAATTATTCCAGAAAATAAGATAACCGATTGGCAATTTCATGATGGAAACTCGCAGACTTAATTGCTATCGCTGTATTTTAAGCAAACAGTTACTACACGAATGCAACATATTTTTCTTTGCATTGAATATATACGCGATGAAACTTACGTATTTTAAAAATTTCTCGTGCAAGTTAAGATATACAGGATGTGTCTCAGACTTAACGAATCACCCGTTAATGACAAATTCTTGGGATTATTTAGAAACGATTTTTCTTCAGTGAAAATGTCGAGGCATCAAAAATTTTCGAGTTATAAGCAATTGAAAATAAAAGGTTCTTCGCAAACTAAGCCTTATGGAAATAAAATATTAACAAAACTACATTTTTCAGTTAATTTTAGGTTGAATTTAATTCAATAGAATTTTAATTTAAGATTTAGTTATAAAGATATATGATGACAAAAATTAGGAGCTTGCAAAAAATGATGACTTCCCTCGACAGCTCCCTTTTCGCTGAGGAAAAATCGTCTCCAAATAATATCTTAGGAATCTCCCATTAATAGGTGGTTCAATAAATCTGAGACACCCTGTATATAATTTATTTATATCTTTTATTACATAGTTAGTATAATTGGTGTGTTATCTTTATTATCTACTATTATTGCGCGTCGTTTTTCTTATTACCTATTATATTTTTATTACATATTATTTTATAAATTATTAATAATCGTAATGACATAGGAACAACTACATCGCAATGTTAATTTTTTAGTATAATTGGTATTTTTCATAATTGGTATTTTTTAGTATAATTATTTAGTATAATTGGTGTGTTATCTTTATTATCTACTATTATTGCACCGCGTCGTTTTTCTTATTACCTATTATATTTTTATTACATATTATTTTATAAATTATTAATAATCGTAATGACATAGGAACAACTACATCGCAATGTTAACGCCGAATATGAAACCGGTTCGCGAATTAGATGTGGGTTAGGGATCCCAAGGCCGCGACTCTTTCCTCTTTAGCTCTCTGCTCTTGCACATCTTTTTCTTCTCATTGTGCTTCGCGTGCGTTCACCATCTCCATCGCGTCAGCCTCTTCTTCCTTGGATCCTGCGTCTCTCAATGTTTCTGCTATAACACCGGTTTGTGATGGTCGCGTGCCGAGATCCCCCTCCGCATGAAGCGGATCTGACGCTTTAATACTCATCTCTCTTTCTTTCTCTCTCTCTCTCTCGAAAGCGGCGAGGTAATCTTGTCGATAAACGACCTCGATTTTCTATATTGAAAAGATTGCGATTTCCGATTAAATTTCGCTTAAAATTCTTCATTTCTCTATTATGTAGCAATAAAATGCATAATTTTATCTTCTTTTTAAATGCATAATGAAAGACAATCTTTCGTTCAGTTGCAAAAGTCTAAATTCTAAAAAAAAATCGTAATTTTTTCAGCAATTTAATTTTCCTACAGGAACAATATTACGCCACATATTGGTGACGTGCACGCTGTCAAAAAATTGTATGCACGTCGGAGAGATGTTTGATTATCTGATCAGGTTGACCCCGCGGGGGGGCGACCACCGTCGTCTTTTCGGTTAACGCGCGATAGCAACCCCTTAGAAAATAAATAATACGTAATCGTTGACTTCATCTGTGGCCGCTGTCGATCTAGAAGAGAGTTGCATCTGCTCACGATTGAAAATTGATAGCAACTTTATCCTCGAATATACGTGGACGATTATTTCCTTGAGAGATACGCCAATTCAATTTTTTTCTCGATAAGAAGTAACTTAAATTAATGATTCATTTTTCTGCTAATTCGATACGATCTTGTAAACATCAACGAGATGTTAACGAACTTTAATACGGATCCAAGGTGATCGAGAGACAAATATGTGAAAAAAAAATTAAATCAAGTAAAAGCGGATCAGTCAAGATTCAGCGAGATTCGAACCAATATCTGAATATTTGCATTTGGTTTTTTTTTACAACCGCGTCTTAATAAAGCTATCTCAGAAGCCAAATAGTCATCCTATCTGAGTAATAGCTTCGCGTTTAAACGTTGCGTTACAGCAGGTACGGCCAGAAAGAAATTCGTGTAATTGTCGTTGACATTTTATAATTATTAAACGTTAATTATTAAGCTCTTAATTGTCAGTGTTCGTAAACGAAGAAGCAGAACTAGTTTTACGTTTGACAAACGTGAAAGTTTATAGAAGATTGTCGCGGTTATCATTATGAACGTCTTATTCGTGCATTCTTGGAGTAGTTCTTCAAAAGCTCTGCTCACCGGATCGTATACTAACTCCTGTAGATTTCGAATGATCGACGAACCATTTTGTAGGGGTGACCACTAGATGGAATTTCATCATAGTCAAAGGGCCTATGTGTAGAATCCGTGCACGGAGATTCCCGCGGAGATATTGCAATAAATCAAACGCGCTAGTTGGACCCATCTTGGGCAGGAGAGGAGGAGCTGAAAAAGAAAGCGAGAAAGAGCCGGGACAAGAAAAGGCACGCTCTGTTGTGACGTTGGATGATAATTTGTCCAGGCGTTCCGGCAGTTTGCGAGATTTAGACACAAAGATCTTTCTACCTTCCACGCAATGATGGGACAGGTTCTCTTGACAGTGGCAGGTTTTTTGGAAATAATAAATTTTGCATCTGTTGCTTTCCTAATCTTTTTCTCTCTCTTTTATTTTGTTAAATTATTATTATTTAATTTTTTCTTTTTATTTATAGTAAATATTAAGATAAAAAATGCTGCCTTTGATAACTCGTATAATAAAAATCAAATAATATATATTGATAGATTAGGTGATTTCTATCAGAAAAAAAGACAATAAATGAAAATATCCTTACATATTCGATATACAGTTTAATATAATCATAATAGTTGAAAAGGTGCATTCGCGATAATAAATGATTCTTAACAGCGCAGAATTATATTTGCGGTCTCCTAGCACAATTATACTGAACGGCACCAGGTGAATCCTTATGCCTTATAAAAATTCTTGCAGACTGTGCAAGCTTGAACGCACTTATTCTGCTCGCAGCACTTACCATTGCGCGTGCGCAAATGTGGCTAGAAAAATGTCGCAGCTGCAAAACGAACTTTGAATAAAGGGATAGTGATAAAAGGAAGAAAAATAAAGCGAAGTGGCAGCCGTTCAAGACTGCTATACTGATTACAAATAAAATAAAGTTATAGCAAGTCTTGAGTTAAGAATTATTATATAATTACGATCTGTTAGCTATCATTTAACTTATTTCATATTTGTTTATCTCTAATTTTTTATTCTATACAGTTGAACCTTGCTAATTCGAAATTGAAGAGAAGAGAAAAATTCTACGAATTGTAGAGATTTTGACTTATAGAGTTTTTCAAATTATCAAAATGTATAAGAATAAAGTTCGAATTATAGAAGTTTAGCTATTTCGTTTATTTAGCTATAACATAAAATTAGTCTATGAAAATAATCGCAAATGTACGTACTTTAAAAGTACTTTTAAAAGTACATTAAATTTAAGGATATTTTTTACAGTGTATAATAATGTCAGTTAAATTCAAACAAACATTTGACATGCAAAACATTAATAGTTTGTTTCGAATTACAGAGACTTTCCCCATATTCCGATATTACTGCCAGTACTGAAAATATATAATATACGTAACGTAAACTATAGCTTTTCAGCACTGGCAGTGTATATCGGAACATGCCCTTTGTCTTTGAAAATGCGAATTACAAAGGTCAAACGCCGCTCCAAAAATTTCGAGTTAATCTCGTATTTTTTTTTCGACTTACAAAGATTTTCTCAAAGGAAACGAACATTGTTTCGATTTGTAGAGGTTTTCGAATTAGTGAGATTTGACTGTATCAATTTATATATGTTAAAGAACGCGCTTACTTGCTTATTACGAGACATAAAAATATATACACAGGATGTTTCTAAATAAGTACAAAAAATTTAAAGAGATGATTCTTTGCCGAAAATTAAGAGGGGGTTTTCATATAAACATATACTCCTATATTCCTCCCTGAGGAGTTACACTCCTCCAAAGAGGTGAAAATTAAGTTTTTAATTTTTTTTTCAAATTTTTGGACAAGTTAAGAAAATGAAATTTGGTGGATATTTTCCACTAAATAAAAACAATTCCTATTCAATTTTTTATTAGAACTTTTTGACGGATCGGAATGTGATCATCTAATAATATACATTAGAAAGCTTGATTCCTTTAGAAACTTTTTTATTTCTTTTATTTTATTCGTAAAATCAATAGTTTTCAAGAAAAAAAATAAAAACCTAATTTTGACCTCCTCCTTTGGAGGAGCATAACTCCTCAGAGAAGGATATATGTTTATATGAAAAATCCCCCTTAATTTTCAACAAAGAAGCATCTCCTAAAATTTTTCGCACTTATTTAAAAACATCCTGTATATATGTATATCTTATATTAATTAAATTCTTCAACAGAAAATTATCGAAAATTTTGCCAAATAAGAAAAAGAAGAAAAATTTCCGAATTGAAACGTATCTCTCTTCGTAACGACGACTGTCATCGTGTTCGAAATCGAGTTGGCGAGAGAAACTCTGTGTCGCGTTCGCTATCGTTTCGTTTTCATAGACCCAGTAATACTACCCCCATCGTTTCTTATCACGAGACTTCACGGATACCCGCGTGGCAGTAACTCGCGTAAAAAAAAAGAAGATAGAGAGAGAGAGAGAGAGAGAGAGAGAGAGAGTGAAAGGGGGGGGGGAGAAAGAGAGAGAAAAGCCATGCACTTGCCTTATCTGATTCCACGTTTCACGACAGATTAATGTGGGATCGAGCTACGATCAAGCGAAGAAGTCACTAGGCCTTTTATTGCTCGCGTGATGGATCACTAATATGGGATCCGCGCCACACGCACGGGGGACCGAACGACATTGTCCAAAGTCGTCTTTTCGACGCGTACGACGCGACTCTCGATATCCTTTTCTCCATTATCCCCACTTCCCCAATCAAAAGGAATCACCCTGAAAGAAGCCTCGTTGCTTTCTTAAACTCGCGGATTCCCAGGCGATTATATCTAGTACGAAGAGTTAGATCTAGACATCAGATGACGCGACCATTGTCCCTTATCCTATATATTGGAGGAATTTCTCCTCTTCCTCTACTCCTTCTGTGTATCTTCACGCTCTTCTTTATCGAATGGACGTCTCTTCTTCGTCGCGAGAAGTCGCAATGGCATCGATTATTACGAAGCCCGAGCTGAAACGCGGTCTGAATGAAGACTTCAAGTTCAAGCTAGAAAAGAGAGACAGGTAGTCCTTCTCTTGGATAGGTGGGCCAGCACGACCGCACTCCGAAAACCGGCTACAAAATGTTTTATTTACCAAGTTTGCTGAAAGGAGAGAAGGGGACCATTCTTTCTCTCGTACACGGTTCATCTTCGCGAGCCCTATCCACTTTCTCACACATTGCGCATCTTTTTCGAGATCGGCGGATCTTTTTCGCATTGCCTCAATGGAACCGTAAGGTGCTACACGAACGACCTGATTTCAGGACAAGTGTTACTGTGCGATCAACGACCGGTCTGTTTTATGTCTTTCTGTCTACCCTCAGTTTGATTAAAAAATAAAAAAGTTCTTATATATTTTTACATTTATTAATTATTATTTTATTGCACGGCAACCCCTAGGGGAGTCCGTAATAAACCTACTACTACTACTACTACTACTACTACTACTACTAATTATTATTATTTTATTGAATATTTTTTTATTGAATATCTAAAACTATCTTATAATTTGTGAAATCATGAATGTCTTTAGCGGAAATAACACTAGTTTACAAAAAAATATTTTTTTTTTTATTATTCGGAACCAGACAAGATATTTCTTATAGATTTTTGAATGCTGAAAACGATGCCACAAGACAATTTTCACTAGCACGTCAGATTTCCGAAATAATTAAGGTTTAATATGTAAAAATTGACTTTTTTGCGATATTTAAATTTTAATAAAGCGACTTTTTGATATTAAAGAGCATAGTTGGAAAATTTGTGTTTTATTGTTATAAAGTATGCCATTAAAATTTTTTTGTTAAATATTTAACACATTCGTGTTACTTTAACATATTTGTGTGTGTTAATTGAACTCAAGTGTTGTGCCTCTATTTTTAATTTTATACAATAAATGTTCCATATTATTAGTGACAAGATTTATCTGTTAAAATTTACAGAAAAAAAATGTTGATTTTATTCTATAATATAAGTGGGGGTAATAAAATGTAAAAATAACATTTTTTTTAGTTTATTTTTACATTAAAACTGTTAATTTTACACAAAATTTATTTCAAATTACTTGGAGTTTGCATATATTTTGTGTTAAAATAATAACACAGTATTCGTGTTATCATTTAATTAACATCCGTATTATGTTAAATTAACAGAAAAAATTCTGTGGACCATTTGGGACATGTAATATCTGTTAAATTTAACATAAATTTTTCAACTGTGTATGAGATAGAAAAAGAATAAAAAATATTTATATTATACCATCCAGTTCTAATTATTTCTCGAATCAAATTGTGCATTTTAAATTAATTCTTCAGGTCCGTATTTATAGTTGCGATTCTGCTGAGAAACTCAGCTAAACCAGTTTTGAGACATGATATGGTTTAATAGATGAATCTTGAAAATTAATTTGATTTCGTTCGTAATCTCGATTCAGTAGAGATACTCAAGAGAAAATTTCAGTTGATCTTTAATCAAAATGTAACTATAATATTGAACCGTCTGTATCTCAAGACATAAAATCTGAGTATCTAACCTGACACGCTCTTGAGATTTGAGAAATGACTATAAATACGCACCTTAATCTCATGAATAATGATAATTGCTTTTCGATTAATATTACGATTCGCGACTGTGTTATTAAAGAACGCGCGTGTATGTACTGGAAGAGTAAAAACGAAATAAAAGATGAGCGAGAGATGAAGGTGGGACCAAGGTGCGATCGTTACGAGCGTCAATGACACGCATAGGCACGCGTACATGATCGAGATACAAAAATCAGCAAGGTCAGCCGAATGGCCTTCAATCGATTATTTATCGATAATCTTTCCAATGAAACGTGTCGCTGTCAGTCTTCGTAAATTTATGAAACTCTTTAAAAACTTTTGCAAATTTTTAATGATTTATCTCATTTTAAAGGAGAAATATTATGAAAATATTTATGCCTCTTTTCCTTGTTTGTTTTGGTAAATATTTGCTTTTACGCTGTCAAGCCCAGAAAATTGATGTAGGGAAAAGTATGCTAAATCGTACCGTTCGTTAAATCGCACCTCTACTGTATTTCTTAAACAGAGTTAAAATATTTTAAGATATTAAACACTGTTGTATCGCAGCTAGCCTCACTCGAATGCAGCAATGTTTGTTTTCTTCTCAAGCGATCCGTTGATGAGACGTTTATAAATTTATTTTGTGTGATTTTCATGTAATATTTGGCACCTCGTGCCTAAGCTATTACATTGAGAAAGATAAGCAATTAAACTTATTAAAGCATTTTTTTATCTTATTTAATCCTCTATATGAAAGCGTTGAAAAATCAGCAAAATGTTTTAAGATTATTTTTTTATTCACGAATTTGACAAAACAATAAAAGTTCGGTAAAACATACCACTAACTTTTTCCTATATCGTACGATTTATTAAATTTATCTTTTTACTTAAGCATTAGTTTTTTCTCTTTATATTTAGATGGACAACTAAAGAAAATATTATCAAATTTTATAATTATTTTTTTTATTGAGATAATACTTATTTATATATTTTTGTGTGATATAAAAAGGATTTTTGTTAAATTTTTGCAGAGAATTTATGATTATAAACATAACATTCTTATAGATATGTTTTGTTGCAGACCGAGAACTTTTGTAGAAAATGAAATTTTATTTTTGTTACAATTTTTTAATTTTATTGTTAAAGGTACGATTTAAAAACTCATGGGTAAATTTAGCAAACCGGTAAATTGTACCAAATACTATATGTATAGGTACTTTTTTTAATTTTTAATTTACGATATGAAACAATGATAAATTTGTATTAATGTTTAACGTATATTATTGGCAAAGAACCATAATTTCAAATAAAGAAAAAATTTTTGTCATTTCTTTGATAGTTTTATTACAATTTTAATATTTATCTTAAGGAATATGATTTAGCACACTTTTCCCTATATTATATCAAAATCAAGAACATTGACTAATAAATTCAGTTGTTTGAATAATATTCTTTAATGAATAAAGAAGACGAAGAAAAAAAGTTGTGACTTTGGCAACAGCAGAAAATCCTTTGGGCCTGATTGTATAAATGTAAAGATTTTCTGTTTTATTAATACAAAATAAACTAATCTTTGATATATTGCATTCTATTCGAAAATAGTAAGAAATGGAAAATAGAAGCTCCCGCATAAATTTGTCGAGACTTCTCCCTTGTATTCCCTATAACTTGTAGATCATGACGACGATATGAAATGTTGGCAATGTTCGCAGCGCAATTTCGGAGCTACGAAAAACATCCTTTTGTGGAGCGAGTCCAAACGGCGTGGGCCTGCGTTTGCGTTTAAAAGGATTTTCATTGCGAACTGAAGGGTTCTGAACGGGCCGCTTTTCACGGCCGTGAGTGCGGGCAGGTCACGCATCCATTGTTGCGAGAGCTTAATGTCGTTACGTGGAGTCGCGATGTTATACGAGCGCGTATTATGGCGATGCGCCGTTCGACAGGCATCCCCGTGACCACAATACGTACGTTGCATCGATATTCATAGGGATAGACGTTCTACCCCCTCCCCTCTCCCCTTTCCTCCTCTTCACGAGCCTCCTGCTGAAGCAAAAGGCGCGTGCTCGTCCAGGTGATGCCAGACTAGCTGCCAGACCGCCGCTGTTGTCCATCCGTTTTTCTATGTCGTTCTCTTTCTCTCGTATACTTTCTTCGTGCACACCTACGAGAACATATGTTTATGAACAATGCGATCCTCCAACAAGAGCGTACTCTTGAAAAGCCAACAAATCTCGACGATCGCAAATCCGACAGCTCATCACCACCAAATTCATCCTGACTCTCCCATTTCACCCATTTATCTCAATTATTTTCACAAAGTTTGTATAATGTAAGTCTAAATTTATTAAAAAACTTTTAAATATAAACATATAGGAAAGTCATCATTTTTTACATGTTCCCAATTTTTGTAACTAAATCTTTGTAACTAAACCTTAAATTAAAATTCTATTAAAGTAAACTCTACCTGAAATTAACTGAAGAATGTAGTTTTGTTAATATTTTAATTCCACAAAATTTGTGAGAGAGAAGCACTTCTCTTTTAATTATTTATAACTTGAAATTATTGGTGCTTCAATATTTTTTGAGGAAAAATTTTTTTTTTAATTACACCCTGTATACAATTTGGTGGTAATAAGCTGGCGAATTGCGATTGTCGAGATTTGCTTGACTTTTCAAGAATATGCTCTTGTTGAAAAGTTATATTCATAAACATATGTTCTTGTTAGTGTACACAAAGAAATAACGAGAGAACAGATAGATAGATATACCGCTATATTTTCTTTATAGAAATGTTAAATATAAATAGAAAAAATGCAATCACACGTGTGACAAAAGATTGCTGTTTCATTATCATCATGTCGTTAAGGACAATGGAGAATTGGGATACTTTGCTGGTTTATCGGTGAACCTACGCTCGTTATCGAGGTGTCAGTGATCCCGGGGGTCGAACACCCGATAGTTCTATATCCCTCACCGTTAATCCCTTCTTAGGATACGATAAAGACCGCCCTTACTTAGATCGAGCAATCGTGGCTCAATAGCGTTGCTCTTAATTATTGGGAATTCCGAATTTCGTTATCGAGATGATACATCGATAACTTAAGTTTAGCCTATAGTGTTTGTAGTTATAAAATGTTTCTCAGATATTTTGCATAAAATCTTACCAATCATACGAGTTAAAGATGAACGAAAATAGCATTTCCGGTTTCGTGTAGCGTTTACGTGGTAATTTACAAAATGAATAATTTCGCGAACGAGGAGAGAAAGATAATATAAGAGATGAGGAAAAAAAGAACAAGTCCGTCAAGAGTTACGAGTCGAGAAATTAAGAAGCGCGCTGCAATCTGGCTCCAAATGGATGATAAGAATAGGTATAATCTCGCACGCAAGGCCGAGGAGATGCGCGAAACTCTTCGAGGACGCATCTGCTCACCTCGTAATCGCGAAAAATTCTATGTGCGGAAAAAAGCCGGCAGCTGCAAACTGCCTCATCATGTGGCATACGCCCGAACAATTATTATTAGCTCGTGCGCACGATATGCACAATCTACGTGTATTATATATACGCCTATTTCAATCTATACTTTTACGTTGAAGCGTTGAATAACTGTCCCTTTAATGCAAATTATCGCAATACTATATCATTATAAGCTCACAAAGAAATTACATAAGGAATTGGAAAATCCCTTCCTAAAAAAGCACATATTAAAGTCATTTATAGCATTATTATCACCATTTTATTTAGATATTATTTTGCGAATATAATGTAAAATGCATTGTGGAATATATATTATTTCATCTATTTGCAAAATTTTTACGATTATCGGGTATTAGATTGATGAGCACTCTTCCATCAAATTAGTGTAAAATAGTGTTCCTTTTTATTTCTACTTAATTGACGGTTGCGTGGTTGATCGAACCAGTTTCTCTGATATAACTGACCTATACTTCTCATGTCCAGGGACTGTGGCACATATAAACATATCTTGGACAGTTCTATCGCTTTATATTCATTCCAAACATATCACTGCCAAATCGTTCAATTCTTCATTCTTCATGATACAACTTTCCAAGTTAGACTTTCAACCTGGTTTTTTCTTTTTGCATCATATATCCATCATTTCTTTTCCGCTTCTACATCTTTGATTTTCTTTATCGTTAGAGGATAGATAAGAAATTTTCTTTGTTCAATTTTTATTTTTATCTTTTTGTCTCTCTCTCTCTCTTTTCTAGTTATTTTTTTATGTTCATTCTTATTCGTTATTTTCTCCATCCATTAATATCCTTGAAATGTTGCGCTTGTTTCTTTTTCTTTTCAGAATAATCGTGAAAACATTTGTCGTGTAATAAAACATCTCGTCAAAGATCTTATTTAGCTCCGAGTAACCGGTCCGTTATTAAAGGAAAGATGAATTTGAGCGAAACAAAAATGCTCGTTAAGTGATTATTAACATCAAATTTATTAGCATATTCGATCTTTGTATGAAATCATTTTCTTTATCTATCAATTAATTGCCTTAAAAACGGCGCAAAGAATTTAAATTGATTCGTGCCTTGCTGTGAGATTCAATTAACTTCGAAGACACTTTATTCGCACGTGATTTTTAAAAAGATGACGTAGTTTGGAGAAAACGTATGCCAAAAATCAAGGTCCTTGATCGAATGGATCATTTAAATGGTGTCGCGCGATGACAGTCGTTTTAGCGAGAGACTTTCCCAAGCTCACATTTAAGTCAAGTACTTACCGCACGTCAAACCCTCTTTATAGTGTGTGAAACAGCGCGGTCGCTACAATAACGTCGTTTGATCCCTCGAAAACCGCGGCGTATTCAAGTAGTCTTTTCGAGTGCGCTTGGAACGATCAATCGTTCGCATCTGTGTGTTGGAGAAATTGGAAAATTTCCTCCGATCAGTTCAACTTTAAGGGGATACTGACTTTTCTATTTTATCGACAA
This sequence comes from Prenolepis imparis, assembly GCF_030444845.1. NCBI lineage: Eukaryota > Metazoa > Arthropoda > Insecta > Hymenoptera > Formicidae > Prenolepis > Prenolepis imparis. The sequence goes on along the minus strand of NW_028141165.1, from coordinate 15,308,576 downwards.
ATCTTATTTTCATTTAACTATTTATTGGCTATACAGAATGAGAAATCTTTTTCTAGAGAATTAAAAAGTATTCATAATAAAAAAAACAAATCTGGGCTACTATATATGTATATAAAAAGAACCAAGAAAGTTAAATAATTATAATTTTCTTATCGGTTAGGGTTAGATTAGGGTTAGGTTTTGGTTAGGTTAGGTTAGGTTAGGTTAGTTTGTAATACGACATCATGCAAAAAAAACTGTAATTACTTAACTTTCTTGATTTTTTAAACATATGTACATATATAGAGTAGCCCAGATTTATTATTATCAATACTTTAATTCTAGAAAAGGATTTTTCATTCTGTATAGCCAATAAATAGTTAAATAAAAATAATATTTGTCGATAAAACAGACCGAGTTAGCATCACTTTAAGATATAGTTCCGGTTTGCTAACTAACTTAACTTAAAATCTCTAAAAAAATGTTCTTTAGTTTGTTTTCAAATAATGTAAATATGTGTTAAATATCGGATAGGAATAAATCCGTGACTTGCAGTACGTATCTTTTGACCTTTCATGTTCCCAAATTTGTACGTTAGCGAATCCCCGCTGCTTTGCAGCCGCGATCCCCACTGTTTGGACAAATTCGATGTTATCTTCTAAAATCGCCTTGTACACATGAAGAAGCAAATAAAGGAAGAGATTCGATCTCTCCCGGCGTCTCGATCAAAAACCTCGGCTGTTACGATTTTCTGAATAGACTGGACTTTTCAAACATTGTCGATTCGTAGCATTTACACGTGATCTCACACTCGAATGCTCGACATATCGGATTTCGAAGATCCCTGACCTTCAAATGAAAAGAAGCTAGTTGACATGCGACAGGTATTTGCTACATCAATCGATATTTTATATAGCCCGAATATTTAATTTCATTCAAAATCTCAAATCGAAGAAAGCATTTAGAATCGAGAAGCTTACTAGTATTGAAATTCATGGAATTTCGTATTTGCCCATCTACAATTTCAACCTCTCTATTTTTTCATTTGTGTCGATTGATATATCGAAAGTCGAGGAATTCTCGACATCGTATGTACGGATATAGTTTGAATACTCCCATCACTTTTTTGTGTTCATTCGTTCTTTTGAAAAAAACATCAATCTTTTTTGTATATTATCCTATTTATTAAGCTGGTGAAATAAGTTTGCGTCCAAATAGATTTGTGTATTATTATTATTATAATGATATATTCTTCATAATATTTTGCGTCGTGCCTCCAACTGATATTTTGAAAATGACGCGCCGACGACGCGTGTTGGTTATATACGGGCTATTTGAGAGCTGGCGACGGCATTCTTAGGGGTGTTTCTTCTCCACTGTGCTCGTTGCACAATGTAACACTATCCCCTTTTGTAACAGCGCAACCTTGAAGTGTCTTTAATGCGAAACCTAGAGCGCGCGAGTATACTTGTCGTCCTCCATTATTTTTTTATGAATATTCTCGTTATGAGCATTTAAGAGGCCGGAACTTTAAGGTGGTATTTCACTTTTGTTCGCGTATACGGCTTATCGATGCTAATTTACAGACATTCTTTAACCTTTCTAAAACTTTCTAAAATATATTTTTGCATGATTATTAAATGTAAAGTGTTTTCAAATTAGTCAATTTATTTTTGTTAAATTATTTGTTGAAATACTTTGGATGTCATCTCATAGTCGTTAATTAGTATTTATTGTTCCCCATTTGTACCGATGCATATCATAGATTAGGAAAATTTATATAGGATAGGGCTCTATTGCCAATGCTCATTATTTCCATTTTCTTAGCAGCTTTTCACTTAAATTGGTTTTTCACACAAATACTTTTCAAATACTTTTCATCTAACGTTTTAACTACGTTTAATTATAAACATGATATAAATAAAATATAAATATTATATATACAAGGTGTTTCGAAATAAGTGCGAAAAACTTTAAGAAATAATTCTTTATTGAAAATTAAGGAAGGTTTTTCATATAAACATATATTCTTTCTTATATCCCTCCCTGAAGAATTACACTTCTCCAAAGGGGGAGGTGAAAGGTTTTTAATTTTTTTCTCAAATTTTTTGGACAAGTTGGAAAAATGAAATTTAGTGGATATTTTCCACTAGTAAAAAGGATATATTCATTAATATTTTTTTAATCTTCTCGTATTGTTACAAAAGATAATGAAACCAACAACCCCTATTCAATTTTTTATTAAAACTTTTTAACCGATCGAAATGTGATCATCTAAAAATATGCGTTAGAAAGCTTGATTTCTTTAGAAATTTTTTTATTTTTTTTATTTTTTTTTTTTTGTAAAATCAATAGTTTTCAAGACAAAATATAAAAACCTAATTTTCACCTTCCCCTTTGAAGAAGTGTAACTCCTCAGGGAGAGATATAGGAGTAGGTATATATTTATACGAAAAACTCCTTAATTTTCGACAAAGAGTTATAAATTTTTCGCACTTATTTAAAAACACCCTGTATAAAAAGTATTAAATTTTTACAAATATAATTGTCTTTGTAATCTCATAGATTAAAAAAATTATGAATTTATAACTCGAAAACTGTGGCTAATTGTCGCGATCGTTTTCTCGTGCGGTTTTTCTAGCAAAATGACGACGAATTCCCTGAATTTCGTTACAATCGAACGTTTTGCAGTAAGGGGTGTATTTCGTACTCGCACAATAAGTCCCTCAAGTGTCTTTAACGCGTACAGTAGCGCGCCATTCAATGGTCGGTGCTCACAAATACGCAGCGGGGTGTCCGAACTCTCTTGAGATTCGCCACTTTGATATGAATGTCGGTGATCGGGAGAAAAATTATAGTCTAGTCGGCTATGAGTGCGAACGAGCCTCCGTAGCCAATACTTTACCTCACGGCCCGGGACTTAATATGTTTATTGCTGTGAGAATGTCGGCTTCGGATAGGTAGTAGATTTTTATCTACCATCGCGCCTTTTAACTCTGTCTCGTAATGTTCAACGACGAATGAGTGAAAAGCGAATCCGAATCCTCCTCTTTAGTTTCGATAATCTCTTTTTATTATAATTTTTTATATCGCTTTGTTACACTAAATTTATCGATATTTGTAAATTCGTTGATAACATTATTCAAATGTCATTATATAAATGTTTTTTATATAATGCAAACAAAAGCGTGCCTGAGTAAAAAAATTATCCGACATTGGATTTATTCCTTATCAATGGAGTTAATTAATATGCCCTATCTACACCTAAGGATGATCCTCGTGGCTCATCCGACTGCTTTCGCCCGTTTACACTGCACAATTTTAATGTTGTTAATATATTTGTATCATTGACTTTAAATAAAATCGGTAATAATCAATCAATTTCCTTATATATATGTTCTATACACGAAGTAATCTTATGTTATATACATGAAATAATCTTGCATTTGTGAATTCAGATAAATTCAGATATATCAGAAATGTTTTTGGTTGGTACATGATTGAAAACCAACTTCAGTATGATTTTTGACCGTCTACACTACACTATTCACTCTGTTAACTCACAAGTAGAATCATCCTTAGATGTAGATAGGGCATATTACTGAATGATTTCTTTGTAAAGGTATTTCATAACTTATTTTATTATTTTATATAAAAAATATATATACACACACTCACAATCATAATACAATGACATAAATTGAATTTAAATGAATGAATGCATATTTTATTATCTTGTTAAAATGCTTGCATACTTTATATTGGATTAACGGTTTACATGATAATATTTGATTGTTTTATTTTTCATTAATTAATATCGCAATCATCATCGGGACGATTGTCATTGTTTATCAAATATAAATATAAAACTAATATATGTATATCTAATAATTTTTGTAAACTCACTCCGTTTTTTATATGTACCATATGTTACCTATCATCATGTACCTATCACCTAACCTAATCTATCATCTTATCATCTTATTGTAAAAGAATTTTATAAACCATTTATGATCGTAAACTTGCAAAAATAGCAATTCTTAAAAAAATAGAAAGACTAGAAATGGGTTATCTTTTATTATGTATGCTACTGTTTATGTAAAATTGTAATCTGTAAAGCTGCAGAAATACAGATTTAAATTATTTTTTTAAATAATTGAAGAATGAATGCACGTTGCAACAATAATATAATATTTTTCTAGTTGTACCGATAGAAACGATCTCTGTACAAAGGTCTGCTTTGTGCAAACTGAAGTCATCTATTAACAGAAAGATGAACTAAATTTAGACTCAATAATTCTCTAAAAGAATGCTTTTAAATTTTAAAAATTAATAATTTGATACACTTTATATCTGTTTTTTTTATTTTTTTATCATTTATATTTTTAGAAAACATTCTTATACAAAATAATTAAATGGTTTATTTTAAAAAGTATAGAAGTTTCGTTACTAAATTTGTTCAATTTAGGTATATAAAGTGTTTTCTCTTTTTTTTTTATTTTAGATAAAATGCAAAACGAAATATTTCGGGGGCAAACAAGTTTGTCAACTATCAATAAGAATATGAGTGTCGAGGAAATACGTATCGATATACCGATAATCGACAATAAAGAATTCAGGTAAATTGTCTTTTCAGCTGTTTTTATTGTATTGATTTTATTATTTGCAAATATATAAATTGAATATATAATTAAAATTCAACACATATCATATCTGACATTTCTCACTCGCATCTTAGGATGGATTTGATCGCGCGCATCGAAGCTGTTACGTTCAAAATAATTGAGCAGATAGCTGCTGAACAGCCACCTTGTATATCGTATTGCGACATTGATCGAAACATTGCTACAAAATTAAGTTTGCGCGAAGAAAACGCAGGATGCTCAAGCAATTTTCAACTAAATACAATATCCGACGATTCTTTGTTTAACTTTGCCAATAAGCAGGACACGGGAGAAAAAAATAGTTCTCAAAATTCGAAAAAAACCGTCGATTTTGCGATAAAAAACAGTAGAAATAAATTTATCCTAATGGTGATGATACTGTCCGAGGCTCATCATTTGTTGCTGACGAACACAACCAAGACAAAACGATCGTTTTATTACGATTTGAAGAATGAAACAACGAAAAGTTTGATGCCCACTCAAAGATCTATCGATTGTGCATTGAATAGTGTTGCTAATTTATTACAATGCGCCCCATGGGATTTGAGTAAGTTTTTAAAATTGTATTTATATAATAAATTAAAGAATATAATAAATTGTTTATATAAACAATTTAATAATAAATACATAAGGAGGCGAAAAAAGATTGGTAACCAAAAGGGTCTTTTCAGGATTGTTAGCAATGGCTAAAGGACTAGTGGCAGGAAATATGACCATCACACTACTCGATAATCGAGTTATCGATTGTGCGATACCAGGAGGCGTGCAGATCCCACAGATTACTTTAAACGTGACTTCAATTCGTGTGAAAGCCAACTTTGTCTTGGTTATTGAGAAAGACGCAATTTTTCAAAAATTGCTCGAGGAAGATTGCCCACGTATTTTAAAATGCATTTTAGTGACAGGAAAGGGCTATCCAGATATAAATACTAGAATGCTGGTTAATATCCTGTCTGAAAAGATGGGCCTACCGGTTTATATAATCGTAGACGCGGATCCTTTTGGTGTGGACATTATGTTAATTTATCGGTAATTTAAATCGAAATCGGTATATATATATATATATATAGACTTACTGGATCACCCATTTAAGGGAGATTCCTAAAGTTATTTGGAGACGATTTTCTTTTCTCAGCGAAAATGTCGAGGGAGATTATCATTTTTTACAAGCTCCCAATTTTTGCCATCATATATCTTTGTAACTAAGCTTTAAATTAAAATTCTATTAAATTAAATTTGATTTAAAATTAATTGAAAAATAGTTTTGTTAATATTTTATTTCCACAAAGCTTAGTTTGCGAAAAACTCTTTATTTTCAATTGCTTATAACTCGAAAATTATTATTAGAGGAAAAATCGTTTTCGAACAATCTTAAGAATCTTCCATTAGGCCCGTTCTACAATACGTCGTATGTCGTAGTCGGATGTCGGCACGTAAGCGATAGTCCAATAAGAAAATTTCGTTTTCGAAAAAGAAATTTCCTCATTGGCCCATCGCTTACGTTCCGACATCCGACTGCGACATACGACGTATCGTAGAATGGGCCTTAACAGGAGTTTGGTAAGTCTGGGACACCGTATATATATTGTAAGATTTATAGTTTTTCAATCTCATTCGATAAAATTCTCATATTCTATATTTCCATTTTTTTGCGATGTTATATATGTATATTGATTTCTTGTATTGTAGCTTTGGCTCATCGGTCCTTTGCAGACAAAACAAGAGCTTGGCTTGTCCTAATGCACGCTGGCTCGGAATTCATCCCTCGGAATCAATTAATTTAGGAGCGAAAATAGTCTCGCTCACCGAGATCGATTTCATGAAATTGAAATCCATTGAAATCAAGACTTACGTAAACAATGCTATATCAAAGGAGCTGAATATATTGAAGAAGGGCAAGACAGATATAGGAGCGTTGTTCTTTACCAAAAACTTTCTTACGGCAACGTATTTGCCTTATAAGATAGACGGCAAAAAATATATTTAAAATAATATCTTTAAGGCTCCTCCATACTCGATAGCCAAGTTCGTAAAATTTGTACGACAGCGCCACATTTGGCAAAACTATAAACTATAAAGCGTGAAAATGACATAAATTATTCTTGCGACTTACAGCGTCATTTATCATTTTAGTGCAGTGTTTCTATTTTTTAAATAATTATTATAGTGTTAAAATATACCGAAGACTCTCATTTTGTTATAATTTAATATGTAAAAGCAAATATTTATTTCATTTCGATACCTGTCAAACAGCGGGTTTTCATCCTTGATTAGGCTCAATTCAATTCGATATATACAATGTTATTTATTGCTTACCCAAACAAAAGGAAAGTTTTCGATATATTTTACAAGTCGGTTCTATCGATTACAAACCCTATTTTATTGAAAAATATTTTTATTTTAGCGTGAGTCGCAAGAATTTTCATGGTGTATTTTCTCGCTTCTGACGTCATCAATTCAAGATGGCTGCAGTGAGTATGCAGGAGCCTTAAGATTATCTAATACCTATATATTTGAAATAATCTTTTTTCTATCTCTCTCTTTCTCTTTTTTTTCTTTATATATAATTAGAAATTCTTTTTATAAGATTCTTTTAATTTATACAAAAATATCTAACTGAAATTAAATGAAATTCTATATAGTTTTTACTTGTATTTTCTTATAAAAAATAATATCAAAGATTTTTTAAAACTTTTATTGTGAAATGAAAATATAAAAATAAAACACACACACACATTTTTATGAAACAAAAATCAATATAAATATTATTTTTTTTCTTTTTGTTAAAATAAAAACTATAATTTCTCTGCAATCTGCAATTTCGATTGTTCATCAAGACTGTAACAAAAGAATAAATATTTGATAAATAAATTAAGACTATTTTTTCAGATATAATGTAACAGTTTATTGAAAACACTTTATCCGCCCAATGTCCGGGCCGAGCCTCGCTGATATTAAAAAACGCAGAATCTTAATAACATGATTATTTTGTAGGTGTTGAAGATAACTTGGACATTATCCGCGAAATCGACGATACATTATGAGTTTATAAACCAAGAATAATTTTAATTATTCTCAAAAAATTATACAATAAGAGAAGGAGAGAAGTTCGAATTCTCTCTTTCTCTTTCTTTCTTTCTTTTTCTTATAATAAATAATAAATTTTGATCAATATTCTAATACCTTTTAATTGCATAAAATGAGAGAAGTCACGTGAATACATATATAAAAAATATTACAAATATCGGAGTAATATATGTCTCACCGATCCACGTTTTATAAGTATGTAAAAAGCAATTTTGCATTAAAAAAAGCTATATATTATATATGTAATAACATGATTATCAAGCATCTTATTAATTATATTTTCCTTTTGATATGCTAGTAAATTATGTTCTTTTCAGCAGACCAAAAAAAATAAACTTCAATCAACTTTTATTAAAGCTCTCGCACATGTATCACTTTTTTTCGGCATCACCGAATACAAATGACTGATTAGCCGATTTCGTGGATATTTTCGGTGCAGGGGGGGAGTCCGTGCGAATATCGCCAAAAATCTAGTATAAATTACTTTCGTATCCAATCCGAATCGAAAGCGAGAATCGATCAAGCATTCCAAATTACATCCGTAACTGTTATCGAATGTGTATCAAGCATTTTAATGATGAAATAGATATAAAAAACAATCTTTCTAAATAGTCGAACACACGCTTTCGAGCAGGTACAGACTCGTTTGGAATCATAAATCGTTTAGAAAAAAAGTATCACTCGTCATCAAGAGGTCAATTTGCTCTCTGTTGCTAGTATCGATCGATTGTCAAATAATGAAATTTTAATATACATTAAAAAGAGAATTTCGATATTCTCGAATACAGATAAAAATTCCAAAGTTATCTAGAATTTACATGTAAAGTATCCCCTTTTAACAATAAAATTAGCGAAATTAAATATTATACAGAAAGAGTGTTAATTACACTACAAAAAAATATTTTTTTTTTATTATTTTAAACCAGACAAGGTGGATTTTTAGATGTTGAAAACGATGTCACAAGCCAATTTTCACCAGCACGTCAGGTTTTCGAAATAATTGAGGTTTAATATGCAAAAAATGACTTTTTTGCAATAATTGAAATTTTTTTGTAAAAAAGGTTAACGTTATCTGCAAATTCTGATCAGATGTTATAAATGTATTGTTCATATATAAAATGCATTTTTTATTTCGGTATCTTACTTTTTAGTCATGTTAGGAAGAATTTAAATACAGAACTTTGCTGATTGTGAGATAGCAAATATTCCGCCTATGATGATGAATTCATATAATTATACTTATAATTTGTAGTTTAGGGCTATCGATACACATATACAGTATAACTTATCGTTTCACGTAGGTCTCACTAAATGTAGATTTATATACCTATAAAATGTCTCATGTCTCATTTTAATTGCCCACCTTGAATTTTTCGAAACAAATGCATTTTCAAAAAAATGTTCCAGACAAAAGTTGTGTGATCTAAAGGACAAATAATGGTAAAATCGATTTTGAAAAAAATTATTTTTTTTCTAAAAACGATTCTTTTCAGGAACATCTCCATATATGAGAACTAGTTCATAGCTTTAATCTTTCATAACATGACTAACAAGTAAGATATTGAAATTTAAAAAATACATTTTATAGGGATGAACAATATAGTCGTGATATTTGATCAGACTTTCCAGATAATGTTAACCTTTTTTGCAAAAAAAATCTCAAATATCGCAAAAAAAGCCTTTTTTTACACATTAAATCTCAATTATTTTGGAAATCTAAAACGTGCTAGTGAAATATTGTTTGCGACATCGTTTTCAGTATCCAAAAATCTGTAAGAAACACTTTGTTTGGTTTAAAATAATTTTTGGCTGTAAACTTGTTATTTATTCTTTTTTATGAAGAATCAATAAGGAAAAATAACTGAATTTTTTTTTTTTTATATAATCTAATTTCTAAATTATCGGAGATTGATGCGTTCTGTTTGACAATCGACAGTCGATGAATTTATGTGACAAATGTACATAATCCATACGAATTTGTTCGTGCATTCGCACGGGCCCGATCCTTATATCTATTTCCGCATGAACTACTTGTTTTCTTTCAATATGTTGCATTGTGTAGATGTGTATGCATGTATTTTTTGTATATGCCGAATGATTATGAGTATACTTTTCTTTGCTCTTTATGCTTTTTTTTCTCTTTAGCTTAATGGCAATAATATGTTTTACCAAAAGCTATGGATACCCTTACGCGCTGCTAAGGTTTCTTTGTTGCGATTAATCTCATAACTCGCATGCTTGTTGCGTGTCTGCCTTTGTGTGATAACTTTTTTTCCCATTGCTCTATGCTTACATTTAATTTGCCTCTCACTTTCTTCTGCCATTATTATTATATTTAATAATTGATTGTGATTTTTTTTAGACACACACATATTCTCCCGCTTTCAATCTCACATTCGCTCTATTTTTTTTCTTCTTTCCTCCTCCTTCCCTGTAGCTTATTTCAATTTCAATTAATCAATTGCTTTTTCTTTCTCTTTCTTTCACACACACACACACACACACACACACACACACACACACACACACACACACACACACGCACGCACACACACACACCTACACTCTCTTTCTCCCCTCTCTCTCTCTCTCTCTCTCTCTCTCTCTCTCTCGTTTCTTGTATTTAACAATTCGTATTTCTATCGCTCATAATTCGCGTACATAATTATTCGGGGATAAATGGAAGCGATATTGTTAACGACAAACTTTTTCTTGCACTACAAACGGCCATTCATTTGTCGCGAAATGGAGGAATCTCGTCGAATATATAACGTTTGGTGCATATTGTATGTAATACAATTGCCTCTGTTAATTTGAAAATTTATCACAAAGATTTATTAAAAGGTAATGAAACGGGATTTAAACGAATTTTCGCTTAGGATATATTTGAAACTTGTCCAGCGAAGCCAATAGACAATTTTTTTCCGAAGCCTCCATTAGGCGTCGTATTTTTTTGTACTTTCTACAGTCAACAGCGGGCACATCATCTCTCTAACGACCCTTTTTGCGTCTACTTCTATTCTCACAAAAATCGCTCTCGCAAAGTCTCTTCGGCCGCAATAGTTTGGCGATACTAGACTTCGCGCACACATCGCGGTTTACAATATACAATACATACACAAACCATAGCGATTCATTCACAAGTATTCATTAAAATTATTATTAAGTAGCTTTCTTTTCTCTCCGCTTCTCTCTATTTATTATCGTTTGATTAGTTGCACTAGCCTTGATTGTCGGCATTTAAGGGCTGCTGATCATGCAGCGTACATAATATGGCGACACTTCCTTGTCCAAGCGCGCCTCTTCCCTAATTAACACTTATATAAGGACTCGTAAATTATTTCTTTTTTCAAACTTGAAATTGGATTGACAATTCTCGAATATTAGCTATGATTTGATAAAGTTTTTGCGATAAAAATTTATTTTTTAAAGCAGAAAGGCAGTACTAGGCGGATTGTTTTTTTTTTTTGTTCACTGCGCGTGATTTGACGCAAAACACATGGCTGTGTTTTTTAATATTCCAAAATACGATTAAGTTAATAAAAAGCAATTTTTCGCTCTCAACACTTTCAGCATAAATATTTTATAAAAATCTACTATAGTATTACCCAGATAGCCAAGCGTTCCTTGGCATAAGAAAGAAAATCGTTGCTTGACACAAGTTTTCATTCAGTTGTCATTATGTTGCTATCATCGAGATAATAGAATTTCGTTTAGGTTAACATAAAGGCATTATACGAACAATAGTTGCCTACACTAGTTGTTAAAATTTTAGGTGGAAATTGTTTTCGTCTGTTGCTCTGTGATTTCCAATAACTTTGTATTAAGAAAGCAATTGTTGCTCTCAAGTTGCTCACAATTGTCGATAGCAATAACAATCGACAATTTAATAGATAAAATCGGAAGCCGCTTTCCTCAATATTGAAAACAACTTAATCAAAGCAATTTCAAGTAAATTGATCGGCAACTTGCTATCTGGGTATTTAATAAATAAATAATAATATAAATAATAATATAAATAATAACACTGGTCAACACTGATATTATTGCCAATTATATTAGATCGATTTTAGAATAACTTTGTGTCACTAATTCTCTCCGAATATGGCATTGATTTTCCTAGATTGGCTCTAATTTTTTAGATAATGAATGCCCCATGAAAAACTAAAAAATGCAAAAAATGTAATGGTTAGGCGTAACCTATCCCCAAATCATATAGAAACTAGAAACCGTCTCAAATTATCTCAAAAGTATATACATATATGAAATACCTAATGGCATTTTATGCAATAAAATAACAAAAACAAAGTAAGCTGATTCAGATAATCATAATTAAATCATAGAAAAATGCTGTTTGTATGATTTTTTTTATGTAGGTCATCAAGCTCACGTTGGAGATAAAAACAAACCCTGCTGCATATGTCAGTAGCTGCAGATCATATTGGAACAAAATCATAATTTGAGTAACCATTATTTCAAAAACTAAAGTCAATTCGGCATAACTGTTGTCATTTTTGGATTCAATATCCCCAAAATATCCTAAATTGGTTAAAACATCCTTGACAACTAAACAAAAGTTTTTTGTTGACCAGTGTAATATAATAGTAGATTATAAAGGGTTTACTTTATTAATAAAAAAATATATAAGAAGTTTTTAAATCTATAATTTCGAATAATGCAAAGAAAATCGAGATGTCAAGAGTCGCAAGGCAATAAAATTTTCAATTTTCGCATTCCATATTCTGAAATATATATGTATGTGTGAAAGATACCTTAAAGATATCTTACTAACGCCGCAGATATTTACGAGTCCTATTATTTTTCGACATTGTGGAATGATCATTAGATTGTTTCCGAGCATTCACTTCTCACAATGGTGGAACAGTAGTAGAAATGATTTATATGTGACAATAAGCGTACGATGTCTCGCCATATTTCGTCTTCTACTGTTCCACCCAAAATTATCGTATATATTCGGAAACCTCCATGTCGAATGCCTGATCGCGCCTGATCGATGATCAACAGCTAATCATCATGACGATTCTATAAGTAGGTATATCATCTGTTTAGTATCATCGTTCATCCATTCGGGATCGATTAATTTATCTCGAAAAGATATACAACGAGTCTAACATCTGCACCTTCGACAAGATTCGAATTTACATACATATATGCTCTATGACAAGTATATTTTTATAAATCTTGTCCAAAATCTGTCGGAGAAACCAACCACGATACAGTTCGTTCTATGAATCCTCTCGCGACTTCTCTTCTCGGCATCAGCGCAAGACCTCGTCGAAGGAACCTCTCACATTTCTCATAGGTGTATACGTATGTACAAATATCCAAAATTCAATTAGAGGGAAGGAGGAGGGGCGGATCGAGTTGGGAGTATGTAAGGGGGGGGGGGGTGGAACAATTTCTTTACGCGTCACGATACATAGAACTAGGCGCCAAGCTATACAACACAAAATTTACAGTAGCCCTCTGTCCGGATTCTATATATATATATAATGGTAAATATGTCGATGCCTGTGGACGAACGTCACCGCATAGGCGTAGATACTTTTTTTTCCTCGTTTAAAATCGAGGAGGCACCAGTGACGTAGCTAAAAAAAGAAGAACATGAGACGCGGAAGCTTGCAAACTCTTTCTGTGAACAAACGTAAGTATTCGATTTTAAGATTTTCAATCCACGGGTTTTCATCAATTTCACCGTACTGTCGATTACAGTTTGCAGAAGAAATTTTTCCCTTTATTGAGATATTCAAGTAATACACACTATAATTTAATAAACTCTCCGTGTGCAAATATGCGAGATACAAAAAAGAAATGCAAGTTTGCAGACTTCCTCAATAAGCTCTGTACGTTAAAATCTTATTCAATTCGTAATAATCGTGTCTTTAGTCCGCTCTACGAAATCTCAGGCCCTTTCTATATAAGCGCCCTTAGAATTTGGAACACAGCAAAACGTTAATGACGAGCTTGCAAACACCCGATGTCGATATTTCGCAATGTCGTTCCAATGTTGATGGTTGACTACGACTTAGGGATTTGCAAGTCGTCGATAAGCTCCGCACATAATAATTCGGTCTGCGCTTTCGAACACGCATTTCGTTTTCTCTTACGCTCTTCGAAATTTGCCCAAAATCGATTTCACGGCAATTTGGTGCACTATTATTATCGAACAAATCGCTCGCGTGCGAAATTACAAATCTTTGCAGATCAGAGATTCATGTTCAATGACAATTCAAACATTATCTAACGAATTATAGAACTATCGAATATCGAATCCACGTGGAAAGCGCGAAAGACGTCGTTCAATAATATACAAAAATACTGCCAAGCAGAAAAGAGGATTCGTCGTTTTTTTCGTTCTCGTCAAATATCTTTCATGATACCTGAATTTTCTCACGACTCAGTGATGTATGTATCACTAATTGCACATCCAAAGAAAGAAATGAATGAGTTATCCAAGAGAAATCTGTAGATGAATGATACATGCACATTATAACGATATTGCTCGTACAAATATCATCTTATTTCCTTGAGTGGAAGTCACTCCCCATCTTCCTTCCGCATAAATTCGCATATACGCATAGTTCTTTCTTCATTTTCTCTTATTGTTAGTCGTCTCGGATAAAGGTCGTGTTTCTGCTTTTCTCACCTTGTCACATTTTTAATTAAACAGCCTGATTTATTTCGCGATTCAGGCTTCAAACGAGTTTTATTCTGCTCACGAGTGTAATTGCCGTGATTTCGAGGACAAGTCTCCGTTTCAACGTTCGTACTGAATGTATCGCAAGTAGGCGCACTAGAGACAACAAAGAATTTTTCGGCTTGAGGCACTAGGAGGCATCCAGAGCGAGGCACTCGGCGAGGAAGTCCTCCATGGAACGATAAGCGTGTCCGAGCACACCCGTCAGGGCATGATCTTCGTCCGCGTAACTCTGTTTTCCCGAAAGAAGCGATTAGATAGATAATTATATAGTAAAAAATTTAAAGATGCTGTATTTGCTTCTTTTACCTGATATCTAAAGATGACTCCCGCTTTGGACAAAGCCTTGGCGAAGGCAACGCCGTGTGTGTAAGGCGCAGTGAGGTCAGCTAGACCATGAAGGAGATAAAGGCTGTGACTAGGTACTAATTTCGCTTTTAGCGTGAGATCAGCTTGAACGTAACCCTTGTAATTCTCAGCTGGAGCACCAAGGACTCGTTCCGTAAATGCAGAATCTACGGTTAAAGAAAATTTAATTTACGAATTTTAACAATAATTTGACGAGAACTTGGTTAGATGGCGTGCTTGGATATGTATGGGAATGTAATCAACAGCTGTTATTTATAAGAATATTTTTAGAATATAATATAGAAATAAGTATAAAAGCGGTTAAGACAAATCCTTAGGTAAAGTAGAAGCGGTATAAATGAAGGTAAGGCAAGAAAGAATATAGTATAGTAAATAGGATCAGAGAAAGGTGAGAACGAAGCTTTAAGATTATGGTATTGCGCGGGACAATGAGCATAATAAAGAAAAATAAGGGACAAGGAAGGAATAGAGAGGTCGAAAATAGGCAAAAGAAATTAAAGGTAAGAGAAAGTAACGGTATGCAAAAAGATAAAGAGGAAACAAAAGAGGAAGGAAAGAAGATAATGGCTCGTATTATGAGCTCGCATCTATCTCTAGATGTACCTCTAAAGTTAGAGGCGCAGATAAATGTACATCTAAAATCAATCATATATTTATCGCACATTTAGAGCTTACATCTATCTCTTAGATGTGTCTCTAAAGTTAGAGACGCAGATAAATGTACCCAAGGGCACATTTATCGAGAGTAGCATAAATGTGCTATAAATGTGGTACAAAATAGGTTTTTCAGGCGATTTCCTCTAGATGCGCCGCTAAATGTGCGCTCATAATACTACCACATTTATCGTGACACGTTTAGAGACATATCTAGAGATAGATGTGCGCTCATAATATCGCCACATTTATCGTGGTACATTTAAAGGTACATCTAGAGATAGATGTGAGCTCATAATACGGGCCTCTCTAACTTTAGAGACACCTCTAGCTTTAGAGGTACATCTAGAGATAAATGTGAGCTCATAATACGGGCATAATACGGCTCATAATACGGGCATAAATAGTAGCGGGAAAGAGAAAAGAGAAGGAGGTTAGATTTGAGATAGACGATGTAGAAAAGTTAAGAAAGGATATAAAAAATTTTAAAGAAGAAATAAAAAAGGAATGTAAGGATATGTGAAGAAAAAGATAAGAAATGATAGAAAAAGAAATGTGGAAAATATAGAATGGAAGAAAAAAGAGAAAGATTGGGTTAAGAATAGTAGAAGATAAGGTAGATGAGTTAGATAGAAAAATGAAAGAAATATGTGAAGTTTTAGAGAATAACGAAAGGGAAAGAAGATCTATATAATGAAGGTAAAGAGAAGAGAAGTATAGATAGAAGTTTTAAGCATAAGGAGTAATAGTAATAGTAGTTTCGTGTATCGCAATGCTCAGATATAAGTGAAGATAGACTGAGTAATAAAGAGATTAATAACAATAATTTGACAAAAAATTTTTATACAATTTTAAGAACGCGCACGCTTGGGTCAAATACTCTTTATATACGAGAAGTATTCACGTACTGTAGTACATCCAATCGGCGATTGGATTTACCGCGACGCCACACTTGAAGATATTATCCTGACTCCCAAGCACCATAGCGGTAACGTATGCACCATAGCCCCATCCCCAGACACCGACTCTGGTGACGTCGAGATATTTGTGCGTTTTCAAGAGATGTTTTAGCACGGTTAGCTGATCCTGTACCTCGACGCCGCCTATTTTTCTGAATAGATCCTTCTTTCCTTGACCTCGAGCGCCGCGTACGTCCAGTCTTACGTAGACGACGTCATTATGACTCGACATATACGTCCCCCAATCTATCCGGAACTTGTCCGTGACTGCCTCGCTACCGGGACGGCCGTTTACTTCAACGAGCACGGGAAACGCCGCGTCCCTGAGCTCCTCCCGCCATGAAGGAGGTAGCAACAATTGCACCTGCGCCCGCCAACCTTGAGGTAATGACACCTGTCAATTATTTGGCAAATCAGTAATATCAGATATATAGCGATAGAGTCAATGATCGAATTCAAGACACAGGCAGATATACTCACCTCAAAGTTTCTTCTGGTAGGCAACGCCAGTTCTGACAACTTATCCGCGCGTTGGATTCTCGTGTCGTATAGCACGCGAACCATTTTGTGCGATGACGTCATGTGTACAGCAGCGAGAGGAAGGCCGGGACCCTCGCAATATAGTACGTAGTAACCTTGTGCGTCATTGTCCACTGGTGGACTGACAGAAGCACCGAAGTGCGTGCAATTTGTGTAATAAAACCTGCAATAAATTTTCTTATTTATTTTAACATACACAATCGATTGTATCGATCTGGCGGCGTCATATCTTTTGCGGAATGAAAGAATCAAACTTGCCTACTGCTCCAAAGAACTTCCCCAAGATCACACGTGACGCACAATGGCTCCAAAAGACGAGGATCGTCCGCAGTGGGATCTTGTACCACATAAAGATGTCTCTGACCAGGTCTTTTCTCTCTGGTGCCTAGATAGTACACGAGATGTGCCTTGGTATCCCATGCTAAGATTTCGCTTACCTGTTTTTTTTATTATTATTTTTTTAGAGAACATTTACGATTAAATTCTTATATATTTTTATATCATTTTTATAATAATCTCTTTTTCTCTCTCGTTGCATCAATCTCAAAAGATGCTCACCTCGTAACGACCATGAGAAAGTATCGCTATTCTCTGCTGCGTGAGGGTGACGTGCTTTATATGCGTGAAATGCTCCTTGTCGCCTTCCTGCACTGTGGCCAGCAACAAGAAGCTATCGCCATCCGGAGCAAAGAGAGGATGCGGTTGAGCATCCAGCCATAGCCCTTCAGGCGCTCTCTCCGAGTGGGTCTCTTCGCATTCCCACATAGGAGCGCGACAGGCCGATACCAACGACAAATTTTGCATCCTTGTCATCCAAACGACAGCGATCTGCGAAGCATCGTCGCCGACCCAACCAGCTGATATCAAATAATAATCTCTGAAAACATTTCGCGAAAACGGATTTCGTCAGTATACAAAATTACAAAGATAAAGATAGCCGAGATACTTTGTCATATTTTTTAATTTTTATTAAAGAACTTTGCTTATTTTTATAGGGGAGTCTTTCAGAGATGAGACATATACTAAATTGTAGGGCATCATGAGAGGATTGAGGTGCCAATGTCCAAAATACTCGCCAGTCAATGTTAGGTCAACGTTATCAATGTTGGTGTATAAAGTGTATTCATTTTGTTATCTATACTTACACGATGCTTTCACGCTTGCAATAAACTGATAATTTTTTATTTTGTACTTAAACATGACTCTCAAAATTCTTGTTTTTGCATTCATCCTTTCCCAAAAATTTCTTTTTGCATCCAAAACATCTCCTCGAGGTGTCTTGAACGTAAAAACAGTGCTCGTACCGCAAGTTGTTGTTCTCACATTATGTCGGTTATTTGGTATCTAGGATATACTAAATACTTTTTAGAAAGTATACAGATACCTTCTGAGCCGAGTAATAACGTATTTGTTATCTTGGACAACTCTGATGATGAGCCATCAAACGAATAAATGACATTATTAGGTTCAGAACAACTTCCGGGGGGGGGGGGGGGGGCAAAATAGGCAAAGTTCTTTATTTAGAGCAAACATTTAATTATATAATTTATTAATATCAATTAAAAACTCTGCAATAATTTAACGTACTGTCCGTCCAAAGACGGCGGCGGCTTCAGCTTCGTTTTTGCTGACAATGTCGTATTTCCCATGCCACTGTAATTCATCGAACTATTCCCGAGATCTATAATCCACAATTCGATTTCTGGGTTTGGTGAACCCGGTCTCGGATATCTAATTGATCTGGAAGGCGGGAAGGATTTGGATATCCCAAGAGAACTCGAACCGGTTCCATCTTGATCTTGCTGCATATCGAACCAGGGAAATTCCAACACACTCACTCTGGTGTCGTTGAACGTGGCGTAAAGGATATGCGTGCCGTCTGGACTGGGCCATGTCGCTTGCGGTTTCGGCAACACTTCTTCCTGATACAACCAGTCGGGCACTCCGTTGTAAATAATTCCGGGTACACCCGTATCGGTCAAACGAACGTCCTCCGCCGTAGGTCCCATTCTAAGATAAATATCGTTTTCGAAAATCATGAGAAGACCGGTCGTGTTGCCTAACCAAGCGGCATGTTGAAATCGTGTCTGATGCATAGGTCGCGATGCTTGGAAGTGAAGTGGTATCTGATGGCTATCAAGTAGAAGATTATGAAAAGAAATACATAATATTAACTACATAATATGCAGAGATTTTAATTACATTAATACGTCTTTAATATACAGAGTGTTCTAAAATTAGATCGACAAACTTTAGATGATTATAAAGAATATCAAAACAAGCCAATTTTGTGAATAAAAATAAATATGTCCGCAAATAAGCCGTTTTGGCACTAAAGAATTAGAGACTAAAATATTGTTTGATATATGTAGGACATTGTTTGACATTGTTTGAATAAAACATTGTTTGACATTGTTTGAATAAAACATTGTTTGACATTGTTTAAATAAGACGTTATTGACTAACAATAAGTTCAGTATCACAGCATTGAGTATTCATTGTTACACTCAGTATTCATTATTATTTAGACGAATTTCATGTTCGAAATGAACAAGTTTTCTTAGGAAGAACTGATATACATCTTTATAGGGAAGTTAGATACGGAGAAGAAAGATAATGGAAGAGAAGAAAATATACTTTACTTCAAAAACCATTCTAGTGCCAAAACGACTTATTTGCGGACATTGCGGGTTTATTGACAAAATTGGCTTGTTTTGATGTTTTTTATAACCACCTAAAGTTTGTCAGTCTAATCTTGGAACATCCTGTATAAATATAATTTAAGAGATTAATTTTTCAATATCATAATGTGATATAATTTGAAAAGAAATTAATAGAACAATATTTATATATACTTCTTTATTATCTATTTTAATATACATCTATATTAAATTTTAAAATTTTTTAAATATATATTACACTGTTCAACAAAAAAAATAATGACTTTTTTTCGAACATCGGAACGAGACTAGTCCTGGAAGTTTTTTTATTGCAACCAAAATAAAGTATGTTGTTAGGACTTTCAACCCAATTTTAAATTTGACAATTTTGACATTGAGTTCAGCGACCTAAAATACTTTTAAGTAATAATTGAAAGTTATTTGGTAAATCATTAATGACTTAAGTCACAGCTAACTTCCGCAATACACCCATATTTAACTATGAATCTTATTAATTATAACAAACACCAAAAATTCCTTTTGAGGGTCGAAAGTCCTAACAACATACTTTATTTTAATGGCAATAAAACTTCTCTAGCACATATTGTAGTTATCATATGACAAAGTTCGTGAAAATAGTCCTTTTTGCAACTTTCTCAAAATTGTGACGTAATGGAGCAATTTGGAAACCGGATTCGTGTTCAGCGTTCAAAAAACTTATAAGAAACGACTATTATAGTCTCGTTCCGATGTTTTTTTTTGTTGTTGAACTGTGTTATGTATATATATACAGGGTGTCCCAGACCACCCGTACACCCCTTTTAAAATGAAAATAAATGGCTTTTATAAAAAATCGCGAACATTTTTTAAGTAAATCGGGTATGCTCTATCAAATGGTGATATTTTCAACTTTTGATTCCGACCGGAAATTAGTTACGCCACAGGAACATTTGAAGTTCATAATTTTATCACAGTTACTTTCAAGGTCAATTTTAAGATTGACAGAGGCACTTTCAGAATAAACGTTTGATACAAAAGTTTCTTATTTTTTCACGTACAATTCGAATCTGTAATAAAAAGTACTATGTTCCCCTCAAAAAATTCAACTTTCGGTCCGGATGGCGTATTTCCGGTCGGAATCAAAAGTTGAAAATATCACCATTCGATAGAGCATACCCGATTTACTTAAAAAATGTTCGCAATTTTTTATAAAAGCCATTTATTTTCATTTTAAAAGGGGTGTACGAGTGGTCTGGGACACCCTGTATGGTATATACACACACACATACATCTCAAGAAAAGTCTAATAAAATTATTAAAAACAATATTTTCTATACATTTAATCACTATATGCACTTACTCGTTTGTGACATCGTAAACGGTGTACTGAGCAGTAAAAGTGTTTCGAAAGACCTGCATAAAAATTACCCATTTGTATCATATAAAATATAAAATATATGGATCGGAAAAAGTTTATAGTGCATAGAGTCTATGTTTTCTAAATAGCGATAATCGTCTGTTAACTGCAACTAAACTGTGTTGCATCGTATTACATGACTGAACATCGCCGATAAACCACAGATCGTAAAGTTAGGACGCAGTTGCCGTCCAAAAAACTTTCCCCGAAGAAGCTTCTGCGTTTAAGCTTTAAGCTACTTACCGGTTTGACATCCTGTCTGAACAGTACATAACGTAGATCAGAGCTGCACTCGTAGCCTTGAACATTTTGTTGTCTCTGAAAAAACAGTAAAGTTTTTAAAAATTAAATTAGTATTTACATTATGTTAATTTTACACAATATCAAACTGAATTTGATTTTAATATAACAATTTAATTTATAATGCAATTACATTGTATGTGCTATTAAGGACTTCATAGCGCATTAAGAAGGTCGACGACGACCAAAACTTGAATCAATTTTTTTATAAAAACAAATTTTACATTATAATATCTCCGTTTATAAAGCACATAGAGCAAATACTTTTATAGAATGACACTTTTATTATATAATTCGTACTCAATCTATCGATTGAACATAGTAAGAACTCGATCGGTTCAGCCGTTATTGCGTATCTGAAATCTATGATACTCTCAACTATCCGATTCATATATACAGGGTGTATCAGACCACCCGTGCCAGCCGAATATCTCGAAAACCGAAAACGGCAGACAAAAATGTTTCCTACAAAAGTTGTAGGGTTTCAAGTAACGCATTACATAGTAATATTAGTATGACCTTGAATAGCGTTGTCAAAGTCACGTAAAGGTCACCTTGGGTAATGCTAATGCTGGCGGTACTGTAATTTTCAACTCTTGTAACTCCAAAAATACTTAACGAAAAAACATTGAATTATAGTGTTTTGGAAAGCTCTCGAGGTAAGCTACAAGAATATGCAATGAAAAATAGGGGGTTCCATTTAAGAAATTAAAGGTGACCTTCACGTGACCTTCAAATGAATATCCAAGGTCAAACCAATGACATCATCTTATGTCCTCCTCGAAGTCAAAAAACTTTTGTATGAATCATTTTTCTCTAAAATGCATTGTTCAAAAGATATTCGCGTGGATTGATTAAAATGGCCCACCCTGTATACACACACACACGCATATATATATATACTTAGTGATGACCACGTCACAGTATATATAAATATATATATATATATATATATATATTTATATATACTGTGACGTGGTCTTCACTAAGCGCATTTACCCCAACATAATCGCGGGGCAAAAAGCCGAGCGGCCACGCCAATCGCGAGAGAGCGAGAGAGAGAGAGAACGAAACCGGAAATCCCAGAGAGACTGAGCGCCGCATTATTAATTAATATTAATTCGCGTGTATTTTAATTTATTTTCGGGAGCCTGACGGAGAGAGACTATTGTCGCCGGAGAGAGAGAGGGGGGAGAGAGAGAGAGAGAGAGAGAGAGAGAGAGAGAGAGAGAGAGAGAGAGAGAGAGGGGGGGCACGCCAAGTTTTTGTTCGTCATTTTAATTGTTTGAATACCTGGTCTAAATCGTTTTGACTGTGCAGATGCATCATTCTTAAAAATACAAAGATGATTCTGTGATAAATTTTATATTAGATCAGATAATAATCTGCAAAATACACATTTATATTTGGCTGAGTAACTTTTTTAAATATTTAAAATAATAAAACAAATAAATTTTTTATAAAACATACATTTTTATTTATTTGGCGCAATTTTTTGATATCATTATTTTTTTTAGAAATATTTAGTTTTTTTACAATAATTTAAAAACAGTGTTTTTTGTATAACACTTTTTCACATGGCTTGTGGACTTGGCGCCCTTTTTTTACCTTTTTTTAAAAAGGTAAGTTTTTTTAATGATATATATAACAATTTTTTCTTTTTTAGAAAATAATATTTTACTTTCTAAACGTTACCACAAGTATCGGCAAGTTTATCGTTTGTGTAATTAAAATGTAAAACCTAATATACTAGAATACTATACATATACGTACAAGCGTATGATTAGAGACCAAAAGGGACACGTTATTGTTGCGAGTGTTCAAAAGGGTAAGAGAACCATCATCAGCTTGATAGACAAACTTTTCGTGGGATATCCAGGTCGGTGGTAACCTGTGTGGTGTCAGGTCATCACGAAGGCACTCGTCCAACGTAAGACGCCTGCCGCTCCAATACAAGAGCTCATCAACGTACCTGTAATTTTAGTAATGAATAATTATCCGTCTCAAATTGTTAAACAAAAAGTCATTGTTGTAACTTTGTGACTCGATATTGAGGCTATTATCATGAATAAGATAGAAGGTAAAACTTTATACAAAGCTGCAACAAATAATAATAAAAAAGAATAATAATGTGTGTGTGTGTGTGTGTGTGAGAGAGAAAAAAATTGAAAAATATTATTTTAAAAATTATTATGAGAAAAAAAATTGTCTCTTTATACTTTGCTACAAATGTACATCCTACATAGGATGATAAATTTAATTCACTTTGTGTTAGAAACATTATAATGAAACTATAAAAACTTTTTCTAATTAATTTTAGAACAAACAAAACTTTATATATATATATATATATATATATATATATATATATACGTATATTCAATTATGAGCAAAATTATAAAATTATTGTAATTTAAATTTTGTATATATTGACAAAAACCACAACAAAATAATAAAAAATATGAAATGAAAATCTTGTAATTGTCAAAACAAACTTATTAGTAAAGTATTTATTTATATTAATTATTTACAATAAACTGATTAAATTATCTTGCTAACTGTAATAAATAGTTTCCTAAAACTGTACATTAACAATACATTGTACCGTATAGTACGGAAAAAATATATTAAAGTCTTATAATTTGTTACGTATATATTGTTTGACTCGTTTAAAAGAAAAATAGCGCATAATAGGTGTACGAAAATTAAAATATAAAAGAAAGAGAAGAAAATATAAACTCACCCGAGAAGATAAATTGCCGTGACGATGCCAGCGATAACGAAGCCGATGACCAGGAGTGAGAAAATTATGCTCCGCCAATTGTGACCGCCTTCCCCATACGTTAAATCCTGTGGAAGAAGACATCTTCCTACGTAATTATCAGTCTATTGATGAGATCGATCAATGAGTTATAGTGCAGAAGCATACTAGAGGCATGCAGGTCACGAATACGAGAGAGGACTTTAGAGAATAATTAGGAAGATTTAACACATCGATGAGAGAGAGAGACAGAGAGAGAAAGACGAGCGATCAAGATCAGAAGACTCTACATCTATAATATCTTCATACACTGTTGCGTTTAATGTAACGAACTATATACTAGAATCAAGATATATGTATTTGTACACATACACACATATAAATGTTGTACAATATATACATATTCTCTGTATGCTTATAGGATGTTGTGTGTATAATATTATATTTTGTACAGTTTATTATCGTAAATTACATTAGTTTATAGACAAAAATTATTTTAAACCGGACAAAGTGTTTCTTAAACATTTTTGATGCTGAAAGCGATGCGGCAAACCAAATTTCACTAGCACGTCAGATTTCCAAAATAATTGAGGTTTAATGTGCATGTAAAAAATGGCTTTTTTGTGATATTTGAGATTTTTTTGTGAAAAAAGTTAACGTTATCTAGAAATTCTGATCAGATGCCATGAATGTATTGTTCATCTCCTATAAAATGCATTTTTTAATTTTAATATCTTATATTTTAGTTATGTTAGGAAGGATTTAAATATAGAGTCTTGCTGAGATAGCAAGTGTTTCACCTATGATGATGAAATCAAATAATTATATTCATAATTTGTAGTTTAAGGCTATTGATACACATACACAGTGTAACTTATCGTGATAAATTCTAAATATATATTTACATATACATATATAGGGTGTCTCATTTTAATTGCCTGACTTTTGATTAGAATTTCAAAATAACGTTTTAAAAATTTAAATATCTTAAAAAAGTCTTTTTTTGTATATTAAACCTCAATTATTTTGGAAACGTGATGAAAATCGACTTGCGGCATTGTTTTCAGCATCCAAAAATCTATAAGAAGCACCTTGTATGATTCCAAATAATGACAAAAAAAAATTTTTTTGTAAACTATAGTGCTGTTATTTATGATCGTAAATTATATTTATGTAATTTCAGGAAAAATGTGTATATTGACGCTTTTTTTGTTTTTGCTCGTCATATATCACAATATGCATTTTTTGGTCATAAAGTTGAATCGTTGTGTTGTATAGCTTTTTCGTTAATTAGCACCGGCAGCAACTACATGGAAGTATGTCGGATACACGTAATGCTTCTTGCTCTAGATTCAATGTATTACGGACCTCGCAAGAAACACGTCAAAGTTCTCTAGTAGCCGCGGTTTGGCTAAAATTCAAGGAAATTTTTTCCATCGCCGACGAAATTTTGTGTCTTTATCGCGTGGATCGCAATTTCCGGAATGGAAATCGACTCATCTGTTTTCATCTATGGCACAGATATGTTTCGTATCGACGAAAATTTCTTTTGAGAAAATTATTTATTCAATCAAACTTTTATATTGTTCGCAAAATTTGCCCGGAATTTTATCAGATTGTAAGAAATATCGCAAATAATAACGATTTTAAGTGACTTATATGCTTTGCGACAAATTTGCTGATATAATCCCGGTGTACAATTTATTTTCATGCATTTACTCCATGTCAACATTCCGCTTATGAATATCGGCAATGAAAATATGTATTTTGTCCGCAGCTTATTGTCAAATTCCCCTTGTAAATCAATTAAAAAATTTATGCGGTACGGTTATTTATTCAGCTCGAAATTGTCCTTGAGGACCAGCGAAATACTGTGTTCTCGACGTTACAAGAACAGACTTTATTCTCGTAGATTGTAAAAACGCTTTTGGGGTCGCGAAGTTCGATCGCGCCGCCGCGCCGTTCAGAATATCGCGGTTTTTGTTCACTTTCATGAAATACGTCACCGACTACGTTATGCATATTGCATACGAGTGCACCTGCACAGTCGCTCTCTTGTCCACCGGTTATCGGGCCGGATAACACGCGTGCGAGCCATGTAAATGAGAATTGCGCGCCAGATTTCGTATTACGTGAGCTGTATAATGCACGCATCGTTGTATATCTCACCTATCAGAATAGTCCTGAGTGTGTGTTTCAGAGCAAACTCGCTTTAGACAAACATGAAGGATCATTTGTTGATATTCGTCGATGAGACTATATTCACTTTCGATCTACCAAATATGACGTTTCGAAAGAAAACAAAAAATGATGCTTTGAGATGCTTGAATATTTTATTAAATAACACTTTATTTATTATATTTTATTAAATAACACTGGTTTACAAAAAAAATAATTTTTTATCATTATTTTAAATCAGACAAGGTGTTTCTTATAGATTTTTGGATGCTGAAAACGATGCCGCAAGCCAATTTTCACCAGCACGTCAGATTTCCAAAATAATTAAGGTCTAATATGCAAAAAATAGCATTTGAAATTTTCTTTTGTGAAAAGAGTTAATGTTGTCTAGAAATTCTGATCAGATATCACGAATGTATTATTCATCCCTTATGAAATGCATTTTTTTTTTATTTCGATATCTTACTTTTTGGTCAAGTTAGGAAGGATTTAAATATAGAGTTTTGCTGAGATAGCAAATATTCCGTCTATGATGATGAAATCATATAATTATATTCATAATTTGTAGTTTAGGGTTACGAATACACATATACAGTGTAACTTATCGTGATAGATTCCACTAAATGTATATTTATATATACGGTGTCTTATTTTAATTGCCTACCTTGAATTTTTCGAAACAAATGCATTTTCGAAAAAACGTTTCAAACAAAAGTTGTATGATTTAAAGGGGGATAAATAATGGTATAAGCAATTTTGGAAAAATTTTTTTCCAAAAAACCTTTTTTCCTCAAGAGCATCTCCATATGAGAAATAGTTCACAGCTTTAATCTTTCATAACATGGCTAAAAAGTAAGATATTGAAATAAAAAAAATACATTTTATAGGGGACGAACAATACATTCATGATATTTAATTAGCAAAAAGTCATTTTACATATAAGACAATTATTTTGGAAATTTGATGTGCTAGTGAAATTTGATTTACGGCATCGTTTTCAGCACCAAAAAATCTATAAAAAAACACTTTGTCTGGTTTAAAATAATGTTTAGCTGTAAACTAATGTAATTAAATCATGTTGAAATATTTTTATCTAATTGAAAATTCAGCAGTTTAATCGTAATTTAAAAATTAGCAGCTTTATATATTGAGCATATTATATAAAAAATGTAAATGTTTCTACATTTGTACATATATATATATATATATATATATATATATATATATTGCAACATAGTAAAATAATGATAGTCGACATTATACATTCTACCGATCGATAGCATCACGTGTCAGAAAATATTTTTGATTGTCTCAACGACGAAGCAAGGAATTTTCAGTCTGAAATATACAGTTTAAAATGATCTCTCAAAATATAATATAATCCCCCGGCCTTCTCTCGGATATCATCGATAATGACTTCACTCCATACAACTGAATAAACGATGGATCGTTGGATTGGCTGTCATTATGCTACGGTAATCGTTTTTGGACGAGCTGTTTATCTCCGGATAAATAATTGTCGATCTCTTGTGTTCGAATAATTCGCCACTTGACAAATATCTTCGAGATACGACTCATTCTTTCTTTCTGTTCTGTTCGATCGATCGATATGTCGCTGCTTTGCATTCAAAATGCACAGCGGTGTGCACGCGAGTTATATAGAGTGACTATAAATTCGCCTCGAAACATTAGACTTCGCGAGCTGATATCTACATTGCGTATAATCTTGCACGACGTACACATTATTTTACGAAGATTCGCGCCACTTCATACAATAAACTACAATAATGCAGCAAAGATATGCATTTAATTTTTATGACATGTGCATTATATGATCTTCGTACGAATTAAATATTATATTTCGTAGTTGCACTAAAATCAAAGAATTAGTATAAATAGCTTATTATGTATGCTGTCCTAAAAGTCTGGAAACCGTTGAATATTTTGTAAACAATACATTTTCAGAAAATAATATTTCAGACGATAGTTGTAGGGTTTAAATAGGTCTATATATATATTAGCCGTATCAGTTTAACCTTGGATGACGTTTTTTCAAGGTCATTTCAAGGTTAATTCGATTTTTTTATTGCAACTACTTTAAGTGTTGTAAATAGATTCCTTGTAACATTTTCTGTTATAAAGAGTTAAAAGGGTAAAATAACCAAAAATTGAACGGTTTTTACGAGATATTTTATATCTTATTGTTAGTCATACATATTTTTTTTATATAAAATACAAAATATCTTGTAAAATATTTAGTTTTCGATAATCTTACCTTAATACTTTTATGTATAGAATAATTAGACGAGTCGATTAATATAAAGAAAACGCATAGTTGTTTTTAAGAAAAAGTATGTAAAACTGCATGTTGCCAATCTAATTGTTCTATATGCATAAAAGTATTAAGGTGAGATTGTCAAAAACTAAATATTTTACGAGATATTTTGTATTTTATATCAAATATGTCAGATTAAGATATAAAATATCTCGTAAAAACCGTTCAATTTTTGGCTATTTTACTCTTATAATTTTTTATGTAGAATATTACAAGGAATCTATATGAAATATACTTATAGGGTAGTTTCATTTTAAAAAGTCGAGTTAACCTTAAAAACGGCACTCAAAGTCAAATTAATAAGGCTAATAAATAGATCTTTTTAAACCCTACAACTTTTACAACTTTTCTGAAACATTATTTTCTAAAATGCATTCTTTACAAAATATTCAATCATTTCCAGACTTTTGGGACATCCTGTATAGTAATGATTTTTTGTTAGAGATTTCGTATATACAAGGTGCAATATTAACCCTCAAATATTTTTGTTTATATAAAAAAACACTTAAAATGTTTTTTTCATTTCTCTTAGTTTCATATATCTCTACAATGTATCTCTCTCATCTTTTAATATATTATTTTTATAAATAAATATATCTATAAACAGATTTAAAAGAATATTTTATTTGCTTGTCTAAAAAAGAAATTGAAATAAAAAGATTTTAGCTATCCATTGTTATCCATCTAATCTTTTCCTATGTATTGTGGACACTCTACATCCCTTGTAGAGTGTATTATATTACAGAAGAATGAAAAATATCAGATAACAGATGCGCGCGCGTGGCATCGCGTAAATACATCTGTGAATTGTGCAATGTTATACACGAAGGGATAAAGCTATATATACATTATATTGGAATAAAATTTCTATTATATAAATAATAAACTATTATGTGCATGCACAATTATTGTGTTATCGGTATAATATGCCTTTGTTGCGATGAGAATTAGTACACTCGAGATAGTTTGTTAGGGACAAAATGTGTATTCGCTTATGCATATCGAATATGACTATAGGCAAACTGAATACAACTGGAATTAATTCAAAGGAAATATCTATGGAACGATCCAAGCGGTGGTGGTAACTTGACATGACGATTTTCGCCTGTTCTCTCCACTACCGTGGTTGTTGTGTGTAGTGAACTGAAACGGTACGATAAATAAGGTTGTCACATACGGATGCATCGAAATGGTTCATTCATCGCTGCACGTGTTCGCGGTTTTCACAATATTTTCAATTATGTTTGTTACTTTGTTCGTAATTTTATGTAACACGAGAAACATGTACAGATCTTCTTTTGTCATATACAGGGTGTAACTGAACAAATGTACACGGAGCACACCATCAAATTCTCTGGTCAATTTGGAGACGATTTTTCCTCAGTGAAAATGTCGAGGCACCAATAATTTTCAAGTTATCAATGATTAAAAAAGAAGAGTTTCTCACAAACTAAACTTTGTAAGAGTTAAAATATTAATAAAATTACTTTCTTCAGTTAATTTCAGATAGAGTTTCCTTTAATAGAATTTTAATTTTAGACTTAGTTACAAAGATACAAGATGGCAAAAATTGGGAACATGCAAAAAATAATGACTTCCTTCAACCACCCTGTATATAAAATTTTAATAACAGAATTTTTTAATGTTTTTACCGTAACGTTTTTGTATCCATAAAGTAAAATATTTATATACATAAGTGTATATAGTATCATTGTCGACGTGATCAAACAATAATGTTTGCTCCTTTCTTCTGGCAATAAGCTGTCAATGGCAATAACGAAATTTCTACAGTCTCCATAGTTGCCGATGAGATCAAATGGCGCAAATTCCTTCGGGCCTTTTCAATATTCGTCGAGAAATCTGTATGAACACGGTTTACGTTTTGTGAACCAAGGCGTCTCTTGAAAATTTAATATGTCCCGACGCGATTTTATCGTTACGTATTCGCTGCTTTGTCATCGGATAGCTAGGTAGGTACATATAGACATGGAATGCGATCGTTATTACTGTTACAGCTTCGATAATGCCACACGATACCATCGTTGGTTACCATTTCGCGACGACGTTTCAAATAAAGCCGTGCAATTTCATATAATTTGTACAATTGGGACAATGTACAATTTGGACGAGGTATCATTAACATTTGACGATTAACAGTTCGTATATATAGCTACGAGCGTGTCGTTAATAATCGAGATAAGTTGAAAATTTCGTGGCTAGCATTTGGCGCGTAACAATGCAGTTATTACGAGATGTAAAAGTAGAGATCATAAAAGTGAGAAAATTGGGCTATGGCACATCGCAAAAAGCTCTAGTGCCAGATATCACGTCGTTTCTATGTATATATACGGCAAAAGTTTTCAGCATTTTTATTTCATCAATTCTGTTCTGTTGAAGATATATTCTTGAAAACATATATACTTTTAAACATGTCCTATAAATTTGATAACGTGAAAGTTAAGATAATGCAAATCTTGTGTTTATGTTAGAATTGCTTACAAGATATGCTTCGATTACACGAAAATAAATAACACAATTGTAATGATAGGGAAAATTGCACGACGTTGCACGGGGCAATAATTATCTGGCTGAGTGAAGCTTGTGAGTTTTAAAAGTGATGAATTGGTTGCTTATCTTCCGAGAGATTAGTGTTAGCCTTCATGACTTCTTCTCGCTTTGCCGCTTGTTGTAAGGACAAAATCCATTGATTTTGCCACTATTGTTGTTCCTTTGAACTCACGGCAACACAAATTATCGCGTTTCACTCGACACTAATAATTAATTCATCCGTTGAGGAGACACCAGATGCGCTGGCCAGACTGCTGAGCGCGTTTCTGCCAAGTATTTGTAGCCTATTGCCGCCCACATTTCGACTCTCCTTCTCTCTGTATGTATATCCTTCCTCTATATCTATATAAGCATACGTATATGTATATATATTTAAAATAGTAAACAGTCGCGCGCGCGCGTACTCATATGCACATGCGTCATTGCACCACGTGTCGAAATATCAGCGGCTGATCAGCGACGACTGGTGCTACTCAACGATCGATCCGCGTTTCGCGAGAGGAAACGATCGATAACACAATAACGCGCAATGTCAATCGGCGAACGTAATAATTCCTGCGGATCGATGGCTCGCTTATGCGAGCTTCATTTATGCCCGACAATTTGTCCGTTCTCCGGGACTACCAGCGTTCGACTAATCGTATATGAGATTTTTTTTGGAAAGCAGGAGGAGACGTCTCTCTCTGTCATTTCGCTCTCTTTGCCTCGCTCGGACGGAGGAAGTTCAAATAGAGGTGACATATAAGCGAGGCTCTGCCCCACCTTCTATCTATCCCTCTCGGGGTCACGAGATCAGTCGTGCAAAAGGGCCGATAATCGAGCGTAAACAAGCCACGTCGTTCAATTTTAGAGCAGCAAAATTCTTTAGTTTTCCCGATAGTTTATACAATGCCGCGATACGAGATTGGAAGACTAGCGCGAGAACGACGAAGATGTATTTGAAAAATTGTCAAATGTGTCTGTAGGACGGGGACGTTAATTCTAAATGCATGTACAATACTTGGTTGGAAATAATTTCGCGAAAGTTTCGACGCAATGACAAATGGGACAAAGCGGTTTTAGATGTGACCGCAGTCTGAGAAACGGCAGCAACTACGAACGGAAGTCAAACTGAGGGTTTCTCTACATGTTGGCCGCGATACAATAACGGATCCAACAGGAAGTAGTGTGCGCGCTAAACTTACGAAACTGCAGCCAGTTTCAACGCAGTGGTTTTCCTCGGAAGTGTAATGGTTTTCCAGCAAGTGCGTCCGTTCAAATTAAAGCGACGCCGGGCGTATTTTAACCGTTAAATATTTCAGGAAAACTCGTTTTCACGTCTATCTTGGAGAATTTACATTTATATCCTTCCTTTGGAATAGCGATGCGCGCATTATAATATACGCGGAATGTCACACGGTATTAGGTAGTTAAGGTACACTGCAGAAATACGATGAATACCGCCATTGATTGCAAAATGTTTCGGCATGTTGAACAAAGTGTCTTTAATCGAGAGACCCGTGTAACGTTTAACTTTAGTCACACATTTGTTGAAAATTTATTGAAAGTCCCTGTGACACTCCGAGAGCCAATATCACACCCGAGCAGATAGCGGCGGTCACCAAAACGACCGAATAAAATGGCATTGCTGGCATTTTGCGGCAACGGCTTCGCTAAGAGTTTGCTAGGTACGTTTTCCTTTGTAGTATATGTGTATGTGTCGGCGTATACAGGGTGTCTCAAAACTCATAATTAATCTTCCAGGGGCAGATTCCTGAGATCATTTGGAGACGATTTTTCCTCAGCGAAAATGTCGAAAGAGACCATCACTTTTTTCATGTTCCCAATTTTTGCCATCATGTATCTTTGTAACTAAGCCTTAAATTAAAATTCTATTAAAAGAAACTTTACTTGAAATTAATTGAAGAATGTGGTTTTGTTAATATTTTATTTCTAGAAGACTTAGTTTACGAAAAACCCTTTATATATATTTTTTTTAATCGCATATTATAACTCGAAAATTATTGGTGCCTCGACATTTTCGCTGAGGAAAAATCGTCTCCAAATGATCCCAAGAATCTGCCCCTGAAAGGTCAATTATAAGTTTTGGGGCACCCTGTATACGCGTGCTCGTGCATATCGAAAGGGTAAAATATAGCCGTTGCCTTCATTCTCCATATTTCTCACTCGTTAGCTAGCAGATCCGTGCCACGTGTTATCAGGTAATCCGATAATCAAATTACTCTATGTTTGTGTATGTCGTTAACTAACAGGAGAGTTTCCCGATTCTGTCGTCGGAATCCCTCTGTCTCTCTGTTGCCATGTGTGCTTCTTGTTCTCGTCAGTTCTGCCTTCCTATTTTTCGCTGCCTGACACGGCGAATGATAAATTTGTTTACACTTGTAGGTATCTGTTGGACTCCACGAAAATCGCATATAAAACGAGAGACAGACCGATCGATTGCTCGATGTATAGGTTTTTGTTAAAAAATTGTTGAAAAATCACAAGAATTAAAGTTTTGTTATTGATCGTATTGGTTACATTATCGATTATAAATTGATTTTTTGTTTTGTTTCTGATTAAGAATAAGTAAACAATGTTGGAATGTAAACAGACAATGTTGGAGACGTAAAATCCTCCAATATTCATAACCATGGTATCACGACTCTTCTGACAAGAAGATACGACTAAGAAGAAGAAGAAGAAAGAATAAGTAAAACGCGAAAGCACTTTCGATATAAATGAAAGAGTGCTATAAATGCGATAAAAGCGGTTCCCGCATTTATATTTTGCTGCTTTAAACGAGCGGAAAGAGTCGTTTCGTGAAAATCGTCGGATCATCAACTTTGTTCAACTC
The DNA here is from genome assembly GCF_030444845.1 of Prenolepis imparis. Taxonomy (NCBI): domain Eukaryota; kingdom Metazoa; phylum Arthropoda; class Insecta; order Hymenoptera; family Formicidae; genus Prenolepis; species Prenolepis imparis. The sequence continues at coordinate 15,274,551 of NW_028141165.1, read as the reverse complement.
TGAGAGAGAATGGGGGCCAGTTAATTTGAATATAATTAAACTATACATACTTGGCTGTTCTTCCAAATAGGGCACACCTCCGATGGGGTCCAATTTTTTCAGGTGACTTCAGGAGATCATATTAAAGTCAGCTATCAAGGTCTAAACCGTGGCTTTTTAATAATTCAAAAGTTATAAACAAAAATATCACTAAAAATTGTTAAAATCGTTAATAGATTTAAGAAAATCAACCCTTAATGATCTTGACTTTGACATATATGTATATTGCCAAGATTACTATTAATTTATCCATTTATTTATTCATTTATTTATGTTTAGTAAATCGAACATGTGTTTGCAACTTTGGACGCGAAGCAAGATTTCACATGTCCCCCGCAGGGGGGCGGAACCCACTGTGTCCGCGCATACACTTTCCACGCGAAGCGAGGTTCAACCCGAACCTATGTGTCTAGTTTTTTTATAGTGGAGCCCCCCACAGGGGGGCGGAACCCACTGTGTCCACGCATACACTTTTCCACGCGAAGCGAGGTTCTACATGGGTTTGCAACTTTCCATGCAAAGCGAGGCCATATATTGGAACTTCTATGCAGTACTGCGGACATGGGTTGGGTTGGGTTAGTTTTTAAGTAGGGTGGGGGTGCAGGGGGAGGGGCGGAGCCCCTGGCTCCTTATTGTCGTATCCATATACGATTCCACATGGGTTTGCAACTTTCCACGCAAAGCGAGGCCATATATTGGGACTTCTACGCAGTACTGTCAGCCTTTGTAGTTTTCTACGTATAACGGGACTACGTATCTGTGTTTGTACATACTTTTGAATTTTCCAGTATTTGATAAAATAAATTCAAAAAACGTCAATTTTTGACGATATTTTATGGTTTTCACCATGAAAATGAAAGTTGCGCCAATTTTCACTATCATATTCGTAATCAGCACGTCAAAATACGTAAGTATACGTAGTTTCAAAAAATTTCGTAAACAATGAGCGACGTCTAAAACTTTTTGAATGTTAGTCAGAACATAGTAATCTTGACAACATATGTCAAGGTCAAGATCATTGAGGCTTAATCTTCTTATATCGATTTTAATAATTTTTAGTGATATTTTTGTTTATAACTTTTGAATTATTGAAAAGCCACGGTTTAGATCTTGATAGCTGACTTTAATATGATCTCCTAAAGTCATCTGAAAAAATTGGACCCCATCGGAGGTGTGCCCCATTTGGAAGAACATCGGTGCTCATAAACCAGAACGAAAAAACCGTCTGACAGGCAAAGAAAGTGTTTTACGTAACAAGATTGTGCGTACTTCAAAGAGACACGTCTGCAAATTTTTCGCGGCTCCATAAACACAATTCACTCTGCACGAGGAAAAATGTGACTTATATAATATTATTCTCTTTTATGTAACCGCTCAATTAACGATAGCACACTTTACACTCACTCTGTTATTCCGAATGACTGAGTTTATGTGTGTTATTACATGCCATGTTTTTACATGCTCGAAGAAATGTTGATGTCAACTTAATGAGACTTATTTAAAGCCATTTATTTAAACGCTCGTCAAGGTGTTTCTTCACATTTCATCGTGGACAAATAACATACAAAATTGATGTCTTCTTTAATGTGGTCGTTCATTATTTAAAGTCGAAATATCGATCGATGGTCAAATATTGTATGAATACCGCAGAATAATTGTAAATTTGGCTCTCTTCTGTAGAAAGTTTTATCTCGACGATATATTTTTTCGACGAAAAGAATTTACAGAAATCTTGAAGCGTAAATATCCAATGTCTATTCGATCGTTATCTTGCTATCGCGCAATATTCATTATACCGAGTAATACCGCGCATAGTTTGGGCACGACGTAACTACGCTATTTGAACTATTATGCAGAGTGGTCGCTAATACAGCTATCGACGCTTAACGCGAGTAATTCAGCTACACCTGCGAGCACGTGCGCGAGGGGCTTAATCGCCGTATGGTTCTACATTCAAACCCTAGCATTATCGCCCATGGGACGATGTATGTACACGCGACATGTAACATACATTATTAACAGTTATTGGAATTCTATATCGAACGTTATCTTGAAGATTCTATAGAAATTTGTGATTATCAAACCAAATGCAACATACATATATTATACATATGTCCACGCTTAAACATCTCATTAAAATTTCTATATTAAAAAGACACATTGGCCCGTATTATGAGCTCGCATCTATCTCTAGATGTACCTCTAAAGTTAGAGGCGCTTCTAAAGTTAGAGGCGCAGATAAATGTACATCTAAAATCAATCATATATTTATCGCACATTTAGAGCTTACATCTATCTCTTAGATGTGTCTCTAAAGTTAGAGACGCAGATAAACTGACTTTAGTCATACATTCATCTGCGTCTCTCACTTTAGAGGCACGCATCTATCTCTTAGATGTGCCTCTAAAGTTAGAGGCGCAAATAAATGTACCCAAGGGCACATTTATCGAGAGTAGCATAAATGTGCTATAAATGTGGTACAAAATAGGTTTTTTAGGCGATTTTCTCTAGATGCGCCGCTAAATGTGCGCTCATAATATCGCCACATTTATCGTGACACGTTTAGAGACACATCTAGAGATAGATGTGCGCTCATAATATCGCCACATTTATCGTGACACGTTTAGAGACACATCTAGAGATAGATGTGCGCTCATAATATCGCCACATTTATCGTGACACGTTTAGAGACACATCTAGAGATAGATGTGCGCTCATAATATCGCCACATTTATCGTGGTACATTTAAAGGTACAACTAGAGATAGATGTGAGCTCATAATACGGGCCTCTCTAACTTTAGAGACACCTCTAGCTTTAGAGGTACATCTAGAGATAAATGTGAGCTCATAATACGGGCCATTATATTTATAAATAAAACTATCATATGTAATAAAGCTACTTGGATGTGTAAAGAACCTGTTGGATTTGACACTCGATGCATTCACACACACAATTCCACATTACATTAGATACTATACTAAACAGTATAATACACCGATTATTTACTAATTTACAGGCAAAAATTATTTTAAAACAGACAAAGTGTTTCTTATAGACTTTTGGGTATTGAACACGATGCTGCAAATCAAATTTCACTAGCACGTCAGATTTCCAAAATAATTGAGGTTTAATGTGTAAAAAATGGTATTTTTTGTGATATTTAAGATTTTTATTTTATAAAAAAGATTAACATTATCTGGAAAATCTAATCAAATATCATATATTGTTCATCCTCTATAAAGTGCATTTTTTAATTTCAATATTTTATTTTTAGTCATATTATAAAATTATAAAAGATTAAAGCTACTAAACTACTTCTCACATGAAGATGCTTCTGAGAAAAAAAGGTTTTTGAAAAAAAATTATTTTTTCTAAAATTGATTTTACCATTATTTGTCCCCCTTTAGATCATACAACTTTTGTTTGGAACATTTTTTGGAAAATGCATTTGTTTCAAAAAATTCAAGATGGGCAATTAAAATGAGACACCCTATATATAAATATACATTTAGTGAAATCTATCACGATAAGTTACGCTGTGTATCGATAGCTTTAAACTACAAATTATGAGTATAATTATGACTTCATCATCAGGCGGAGTATTTGCTATCTCAGCAAAACTCTGTATTTAAATCCTTCCTAACATGACTAAAAAGTAAGATATCGAAATAAAAAAAATGCATTTTATAGGGGATAAACAATACATTCATGACATCTGATCAGAATTTCCAGATAATATTAACCTTTTTCTCAAAAAAATTTCAAATATCGCAAAAAAACCATTTTTTGCATATTAAATCTAAATTATTTTGAAAACCTGACGTACTGATGAAAATTGGCTTGCAGCATCGTTTTCAGCATCCAAAACTTTATAAGAAACACTTTGTCTAGTTTAAAATAATAAAAACAATTTTTTTTGTAAACTAGTATTATTAACATCAACATTCAATTGTTATGTAGCATGAGAGATAATATTAATCCGAAATATTAACATTCATAGTACGGGATATTAATTTCTTTTTTTTTTCTATTATAATTATCTGTAACCCTTTATCTTTAAATGTTCGTAAATTAATAACCGGTACTGCACTAGAATGCGATATCGACTTTCATCAAACATACACCCATCCACATGCATTTAAACCTGATCGTATATGTAACCCACAAGAGAAATACTCGACGATTGGGAGAGGGACCACTTATTGAGCCGGTTGAGCGATTTACCTCTTTTACCTGGGCTGATTTTGAACGGGGATCGGCGACCTGGACGGTCTCATCGGGAGGCAGCCGCCAGGAGTTTCTCTCGACGTTAACGCTGGCGTTCATAGCGGCCTCCTCCTCCGCCTCCCGTATCCTTCGTCGTTCTCAGCCACTTCGTCTTCGCGCGATCGCTTCCCCAAGGTCCCCGGGGTAACCCCCGGGCTACTCCTGGGGCCGAGGTTTTATTACACCAATCCACAGTTCTTCACCTAAAAAAAATGAAAATGAGAGCTAATAAATTTATACGGTAAAATATAAAGAGGCGAAAAATATACATTGAATCCAATCTAACGGTAAAATTACTGAATGAACTGATAGAAGTTGATGAATATTGAATTCAAGGAGATGGAATATTGAAGGACGGCCGAAAGGGATAAAGAAGATAGGCTATAAGAGAGGAGTAGCAGCAATTCAATCTGGGATGAAATTCAATCCGAGCTTTGGTACCGCAAGTTAAGCTACTGTATACAGAGGTAATAGCAAATTGATGAATTGTAACCACGATTAAATTTTGTTGTCAAAATGTTGCAAAGATAAATTGTAAGAAATTCTTTGGTATTTGCGAGAAAGCGAAAGGCATAAGAAGACATTTCAAACTATTTGAAACAACCTCTGATTAATAAATATTTTATATTTGAATAAAAAATTGAATTTTTTCTTTGATTCTTTTTTATTCGAGTAAAAGGCAAATTAGCAATTGCTTCGACGTCGTAATTTTTCCGAGAAATTTAATATCTTCCGCGGAATGATTAGTTAATCCCAAATTCCGCAGAAAGTTGCAGCGAGTTTCGCGATTCTGCGAAGAAAGAAAAACTTGGCGATCTCGCTATTCCAGTTATTGTACACTTTTTTTCGTTGCAACAAAGTTGCAACGGGTATGTGTTCGGTAACTGAACCGAAATCGCGATAACGAGAAAGAGAAAGAAAGAAAAGGAGAGAGAAAGAAAAAGGGAAAGAGAGAGAAAAGCACCGTTTCGGTTACCGCAAATTTATGGGGCGTAAAAGAAACACAAAGACATGGAAAGTAACGAGCGATATACAGAAGGACAATCGATTAAACTTTTCGCGTTCTTGTATTTCTATCGTTATGCGAATAATGTGCTACTATAGAAATTGAGAACAGAACTATACATCTATGAAATTGCAACTAAAAATCTTACAACGTAAAAGAATTGCAACGTAAAATCTTACTCTAATAAGCGATAAAACTTATTTTATATATCTTGTTGTTAAGTTTGAATTTTAAAAACTCATTTATTCACTTCGTGAAAAATTAAGTATGATCAAACACGATTGTCATAATGTTAATTTAACGCGCCAGTAATTGAGGAAATAATTTCCTCAAAAAATGGTAAATGATACGTGACTATTTCGCAAAACAAGCATCGTTATATAATTACCTGATTTCGAGGGTATAAATATCATGTAATGTATATTCATTATCATGAATATATGTAAATTTATATGCCGCGTCAATCTCTTCTAAGTGTACTTTTCCGCTGTTCAACGGAATATCCTTAAATTAAACATCAGCGTATCATTATTACCGATCGTTCAAATTTGCAGTAAACGATTTCTGTTGACACTAATTTACAAAAATTATTTTAAACCAGACAAAATGTTTCTTATAGATTTTTGGATGTTGAAAACGGTGCCGCAAACCAAGTTTGACTAGCACGTCAGATTTCTAAAATAATTGAGGTTTAATGTGTAAAAAATGGCTTTTTTGCGATATTTGAGATTTTTTGTAAAAAAGGTTAATTTTTTTCCTTTTTTAACCAAAAAAATTTAAATATCGGAAAAAGTCATTATTTGCATATTAAACCTCAATTATTTCAAAAACCTGACGTGTTGGTGAAAATTTTCTTGCGACATTGTTTTCAGCGTCTAAAGATCTATGAGAAACACCTTGTCTGGTATAAAATAATGAAAAAAGAAATGTTTTTGCAAATCAGTGTGATCATTAATATATTTTTTGATGCAAACGTTGTTAACAAATATCGATATGCAAATAGGAGCACGAAGAGAAGAGACCGAGAAGGAACTCCCATGAGAGGAAGCGAAGCAAAGGACGTTGTCCTCGTCGTGGGGGTTGCAGGGGTAGCGTGCGCCGTGCTAACTCCACGTGTGACGTCATGAGAGTTACGTCAGTGGTGCGGCGGACTGTATTGGTACAGCCTCACGGCGCAATGGTGGAGATGGGATTCTGCGCTGCGGAAGGGAGGATGTAGACTAGTTGAAAGGTCGTGGAGGCAAAGAGGGTATACACGAGTATGATCGAGGAGGATTCGCGGATGTATGTTGCTGCGCTGGACGGGGTTAACGCGAAATAAGGTCGATCACCTCGGAAATCCATCCATCCCCCGGATTTCATTCATCAGTCACAGTCGAACAGTGTGGCTCGTGCGAGCGAGCGGGATTAATTTTCCGCGATTGTGTCTGCGGAACGGAAAAAATAAAATCGAGCATAATATATATCGACCCGGCGAACTCTCTTCAACTTGCCAAACTGGAACGGAATTTCTAAAAATGGCAATTACAGCCCAACGTAGCGGATATCGATTATTGTGGGTATAAATTACTATCGCGTGGCGATAAATTAATAACCGTACAGTTAGTGTAGTACGAAAAAAATTATGCTTTATCTCTTACAAGACTACAGGCGATATTTTAGTAAAATTATAGTAATGCAACATGTCTATAATAATATAATAAATGAAGAAAAATTGTAATAAATCTCCTATAGTCAGATACTTATTTTAATGTAATATGATTAAGCTGGACCGCGTGATCTGTTTCACATTTTTTGATTCTATTTATTTTATATATATCTGTATCGGCACTATAAATCAATACTGTTCTGTAATTATAAGAAATGCGCATCGAGTAATCGAGTTCTCACTGCAAGCTCCGCGAATAGGTCCGCAATTTTTTTCAATTTAGCTAAGTTTACTTCTTCTCAACCTTCTTGCATCTTTTTTTGCTTACGAGCTGTGTAAAGTTAAACTGACTCATTAAATATTTTATACGATGTCCTCGAAATTCTCGTTACTTGATCGATTGGCTCTATATATCAATTAAATTTCTTAAATTACACAGTTGATTATCAAGATACAATTCCTATTTCTTCGAAAGAAATTTGAAGAGTTCCTTTATATATAAAAATTTTATTATAATTATAATTCTTGTGCTGCACGAAAGAGTTATTGATGTATAAGATCTGGTAGTTTAGTAGTCGCTTGACAAGAGTGAATGATCTCAGACCATTCTTCAATCCAATCGACATTTTTCTTCTTTATACACCCGTAATATAAATCTTCTGCTATCGATACGAGACATAAATATAGAGCGATCTCAATTTTGTTAATGGCGAGAAATTTTACAGCGGTGTTTTGTTCAAGCGGGTATTACACTTTTTGAGAGGGTGGAATCCATCCATTCTTACTACTGTTTGAAGCAGAATGATTATCCCCGAGCCGGAAGATCGAGCAATTACGCTTCTTTGTCCCTCAGGAAATTCTAAGCTCGGCAGTTCCTTTAATTTTGTCTCTTTGTCTGTCGCATTTTTTGTGAGAAACGTAGGTAGATAGCGGCGCCTTCATAAAGAAAATAACAGATGTTTCAAAGATCAATATGACCTGCTGCAACCTTTCCAATGTCTTCTCTCTGTTCTTATTCGATTTTCTCTTCCATATTGCATCCACGTCATTGACATTAATATCAACAATTCTTCTCTCAAGCCTCGCAAATTAGGAAAAAAGTCAAAAAGTGTTAATCCATAACCATCAACTAACAAATGGCTCCTATATTGTACACGATTCAATTATTTATCTACTCGTATTTTAATTTTTCATTAAATTTTGCGACATAAAGAAAGAGAGAGAAAGGGAGAGGTAACTCTATTAATTATTCCGCAGCATAAAATTACTCACTCTTTTGCCTGATATTATAACAAGGCACATGCATATTTTCGAGTCTTTAATTTCGTGTAAAATTAATACACAATGCAAAAATTTAAACAGCGTATATTGTAAAACTCATGTTTCAAAATTTTTTTATTAAAATATATCGAGAAAACCGTAAATATGCCGAGAAAACTACATTATTACATTGTTGCAAAATCCATGAAGAAATATTTCATTATCTTTCTATGTAAAATGATAATACAGATAAAATAATACTCACACATACACACATATGGTATATAATGCCACGATATGTAATGGTATATTATTCTATATTTATCAGAGCAATAGCTACTGTTTAATTTTACAAGATATTAGAAAAAGTATTATATAATCGTAGAGAAAACCAGAACAAAATAATATATCTGTGAATAAAACGAATATGAGCCTTATTCCCTGTTTAAGGCGTTTTATTTTTTGCATAAAGGTAAAACGAAAGATGTGAAAGCTCTTTCTCAATTTTTCTTTATTTAAAAAGTTTTATCACATTTTTTTACATATTAAATATTTTTTTCTTTTTCACTTGATTTTAGTACAAAAATATTAAAATAAACTATTTTTTTTCTCTTATTTCTCAATTATTTTCTTCATTATTAATTTTATTAAAATTTATTTCAATCGTTACATACCTTACATTTTTGGAAAAGTATTAACTATAAAGTTTTAACTATAATGATTTTACCATTCGATTTAATATGAGAAAGACAAATTACGTTCACTGGACCCAAATTAAAAATTTATCAAAGGCAGAAACATGTAATTGTTTTTTAAATCCATATATGTATCGAATTACACGAATTAAACGATAAACAATTTATATTATATGCTATATCGTCAAGATATACTTTCGATATCATTATTCATATTTCAAGCTTGCGTATCCTGCATACATGTATGTACATACAGACATATAATATTTCTTCTTTTTTTATCACGATGAAGTATTTACTTATCTCGCTATTTACTTATCTATTTATCTTAGCTAGTATATTTCATTCTGCTACTTAAAGAAAGACGATTTAAGAAACAAATAATGTGTTTAGAAAGGTGTCTCTAGAAAAGCTTGAATCAATTTTGTCTCAAAGCAGTCATGCTTGCTTGAATAGCTTTCGTAGAGATATGAAAATACACATTTGCTTATGTGAATTACCTTATACCGCTCTGAAGTGTATGTCACGAAATTGCTTTTGCAACCGCGAGTAAATATCTGACATAAGTTTAAGTACTAGAATTAAGCACACGTGTTTGCATAATTATAGTTTATATCTTGTCGTTAAAATTATTGATTTTAACTTTGTTTAAAGGTGGAATATGAACGATAACGTTTATTCGGTGTCGTTATCGTCGATACAAATTACTAGGGAACTACGTCGAGCTTTTCACCTAGTCTCGACAGAACTCTTTGGATTTTATCAATTTACTTTGCCCAATTTGACAATTGAAACAAATTTAAGAACGTCTATTGTCCTTTTCTGGAAAGTAAAAAATTTGATATTATGCCCTTAAAAATAGGGATTTTATACTTGTAAGGATTAATATTTATATTAACTTTCTTGTAGACGAATTTCAAATAATTACCCAATTACAGAAAAAAAATTACAGACACAATGTTAGGACGCAAAATATTGTAACGCTAATCCCGAAGATGAAGCTCTTTTCTCTCAAAGGTTTTCTCCTTCTGTATAAAAAGAATTCGCCGTATAGAACCTATGATGGAATCAAGATCGTATCGAAGAAAATTGCTCGGTTCTTATATCGGGTGACCGCTGAACACTTGTAACTTTATTCCAACTAAGTAAAAACTTATGTAAAAAGGACTTGATATTATTTCCTCAAGGGAATCGATGTCTCGTAAGTAACATTGCACGTCGAATCACGATGCAAACGCGCGCAGCACATATATCGATTCCTGAAGCAGCAAGTTAACTCTTTCAACTGCCGGTAATCAATGTTCGCTTACGCGGAAATGCAGTTTGAAAACAAAGCCATTTGTCTGTCCCTGAGCGAGAGGAATGAGCCCCGGCAGCGCGAAAAACGATGACGAATGCGGCGGAATGAAGCGAGCTTGCACTTTGACGCCACATGATGATCCTGGATTTGCCCCTTTTTTCCCCCAGGAAGAGGAAAAAGATGAGTCACACTGACAAATTGACGGTTAGATATCGTCTGTACATTTGATATATATGTATATATATATATATGTATATATATATATATATATATATATATATATATATATGATAATATATTTTAATCAAAATTCGAATCGAACTTCAACGGCGAATAAATAAGATGAACAATTTCTATTCGGTGGAAATTTCATTTCACTGTACCTTGTTCATATCGCTTAAAATTGTTGTGGTATTAAATATTTTGGGCGACTAGAATTAAATTTTATAATTTTATAACCCAACCTAACCCAACCTTCTTTTTATACCTAACCTAACTTGAGTTATACAAAGTGTCCAATTTTAATCTATCACCCCTCATAACTTTACAGAAAGCTAAGTTTTTTAACTTCGAGGAGAACATAAGATGGTGTCATTGGTTTGACCTTGGATTGTCGTTTGAAGATCCCATAAAGGTCACTTTCAATTTCTTAAATAGAACCTACTATTTTTCATTGCATATTCTTGTAGCTTATCTTGAGAGCTTTCCAAAACACTATAATAAAGTATTTTTCTCTTAAATACTTTTTGAGTTATAAGGTTTAAAGTTAACAATTTTTTTACATTAAATGTAAAATATCTTGTAAAATATTCAGTTTTCGTAATCAGTTTCGGTAATCTTACCTTAATCTAACCTAACCTAACCCTAACCTGTTTATGGACGGAATAATGAGACCAATCAATTGATGTAAACAAAACACATAATAGTTGCTTCTAAGAAAAAGTACGCAGCTGCATGTTGCAAATTACATAAATTTTTTTAAAACAATTATCTGTTTTGTTTACACCAATTGATAGGTCTCATTATTCCGTGCATAAAAGTATTAAGGTAAGATTACCAAAAACTGAATATTTTACAAGATATTTTACATTTTATGTTAAAAAGTTGTTAACTTGAAGCCTTATAACTCAAAAAGTATTTAAGAGAAAAATACTTTATTATAGTGTTTTGGAAAGCTCTCGAAATAAGCTACAAGAATATACAATTAAAAATAATAGGTTCCATTTAAAAAATTAAAGGTGACCTTTATGTGATCTTCAAACAACTATCCAATGTCAAACCGATGACACCATCTTATGTCCCCCTCAAAGTCAAAAAAACTTTTCTATGAAACATTTCTCTTTATGACCACTCCCTGCAAAATTACGAGTGGTGATAGATTAATTGGACATCCTGTATAGTTTATAGTATTGACTTACTTTTTGTATGCTTAAGGACGAATGTGTGATCTCTCTTCGGTAAAAATTTCATTTTACTGCGTGCTTTGCTCATATCGCTTGAGAATATTGCGGTATTAAATATTTTGGGTTTTTCTCTCTCTCTCTCTCTCTCTCTCTCTCTCTCTCTCTCTCTCTCTCTCTCTCTCTCTCTCTCGAATTAAATTTTATAATCTAACCTAACTTAATCTAACCCTAACCCAATCTAAATTTTATAGTTGATAATATTAACTTACTTTTTGTAATGCCTTTTCCTAAAGAGAAATTTCCATGTTTAAAAAACGATCTCTTATAGTTTGACGTGATTCTTGTTAAGCATCTTGCATGTGTATATGCTATACATGGGTCTCGTTCATCACTCGTGATCAATCAATATGATGCATGCAACGATGTATCTTGAGTGCAGTTTGTAGTGGATTGATAGTAAGTTAAAAAAAACAACTACAAGGACGCTGAAACGGGATCTCCACGGTTGTGAACAAGAGTGACGTGACATTGATAAATGGCAAATAATGTCGTAATAAGTATCAATTTACATACGAATGCATCGAAATTATTGCAAAATGCATTACAATTTTTTCTTGTAATTATGACGACAATGATAATGATCTTTATAATATATAACATTTTTTATTCTCTTTATCTTTTGCTTCTTCACGAAGCTTTCGTAAAAAAAATTTGTTTTTCAGATTTCTATACCATGTTCAGTATGTTCCAAAACATCGAAAAATGACATTTTTTTAAAAATGTCCGTATGTGTGTATATATACATGTACCCACTTTTCCGAAAAGTAAAACAAAACTTTTCTTTACCGTCATTTTTATAAAAATTTGTATAATGTTTTAGATTTTAATGCAATTTTAATTTTTCAAAAAATGTCTGTGGATATTCTACTTCCATAAATTTTGAGATATCGGGGAAAATTTTTTTTACATGAATAAAACATCATTAAAGGGTGGTTGGTATTAAATTTGACAAAGATCGATGAAAAAGTTCATTTTTTATGAAATTTTGAATTTTTTGAGAAATATTTGTGATTACTTAAACTTCCGTAAATTTTGAGATATCAGACTAAATCTTTTTACATTAATAAAATATCATTAAAGGATGATTGATATTGAATTTGGCGAGGATCGGTAAAAGGATTCATTTTTTATAAAATTTTGAATTTTTTGAGAAATATGCACTTTTTAATTTTTGCAAATTTTGAGATACTAAGCTAAATTTTTTTACATGAATAGAATATTATTAAAGAATAATTGATATTGAATTTGGTAAGAATTGACAAAAGAGTTTATTTTTTATAAAATTTGAAAAAAGGACCCTGCACAAAATACATAGGATTTTGGCTCTCAGTAGAATTGGCTGAATTTTTGATATGTTGTAGTTTAAGACATTCTGATCAAAAGATGTAATAGCCTCAAAGCTAAATAATGGATAGTTACTGAGTTACAACCAGTCAAACAACTCGCAAAGTCCTAATTTTTCGTGTTTGACTGGCTGTAAATCATCTATTATTTAGCTTTGAGCTTATTACATTTTTTGTTCAGCAAGTCATAAGTTACAACATGTGAGAAAATCAGCTGATTTTACTGGGATTCAATTTCATCTAGGATTTTTATAAGTTCAAAAATCCCGTACTAATCATATAAAATTGAATCTTATTGTTAGTAAGATCAGCTGGTTTTCTCATATGTTGTAGCTTATGATCTGCTGAACAAAAAATGTAATAGGCTCAAAGCTAAATAATAGATGGTTACTGATTTACAGCCAATCAAACACGAAAAACTCTGCGCTCTGCGAGATGTTTGACTGGTTGTAACTCAGTAACTGTCCATTATTTAGCTTTGAGGCTATTATATCTTTTGATCAGAATGTCTTAAACTACAACATACCAAAAATTCGGCCAATTCCTGAGAGCCAAAATCCTATGTATTTTGTGCGGGGTCCTTTTTTTAAATGTAAATTTTTTAATTCTTAAAAAATGTGAAAAAGTGTGCAATTTAGAAACTTGCACATTGTTTCCTCACCAATTTATTTCGCTCATAAAGCTTCCTCCACGAGGAAGTCAAAATTGAAAAACTAACTTGCTGAAGCAAATTTCCAATTTGCACACTTTATTAAATAATTTTAACTAAATTTGCTATTATCTATATTAAATTCACTAAAAGTTGATGATAAATGAAAGTTTAATCAGACAATTTCAGAGTTAAAACACAATAATTATAAATGAATCCAATCGGCGCTAAATGCATTTATGCATGAAAGAATAAACACAGCAATCTTTTTATTGTCTTGCAGTCAATTGTATAGAGAGAACGAAAGATTTATCGTTGGGTCTCCCAATCGAATCCAAAAGAGACAATTACTTAAGTATAATAGCTTTAGTTTATCGTGGCAAACGAGACAAGGGTTGCGCTGCACAAAATTTTAACCGTTTCCAATCGCTATGTATAAGATTCATTACGATAAAATTATCCGATTCTGTTTCCCGTGTCCGTTTCTGTTTCCAATCTCGTCAACAAAAATTAATAAATTTGTCTACATATAAAAGAAAGTATGCTAAATCGTATCTCTGAGGTAAATATTAAAATTGCAATAAAACTATCAAAGAAATGACATTTTTTATTCATTTGAAACTATGGTTCTTTGTCAACGATATACGCTAAACATTAACACAAATTTATCATTGTTTCATATCGCAATTAAAAATTTAAAAAGTAGTATTTAGTACGATTTACAATATCGGTTTGCTAAATTGTGTCCATGAGTTTATAAATCATACCTCTAACAATAAAATTAAAAAATTGTAACAAAAATAAAGTTTCATTTTCTACAAAAGTTCTCAGTTTGCAACAAAACATATCTATAAGAATGTTATATTTATAATCATAAATTCTCTTCAAAAATTTAACAAAAATATTTTTTGTATTACACAAAAATATAAATAAGTATTATCTCAATATAATTATAAAATATAATATTAAAATATAAAATTAAATATAAAATTTCTTCAGTTGTCCATCTAAATATAAAGAAAAAAACGAATCCCTAAGTAAAAAAATTAATTTAGTAAATCGTACGATAGGAAAAAGTTAGTGATACATTTTATCGAACTTCCATTGCTTTGTCAAATTTGAATAAAAAAATAATCTTAAAACATTTTGCCGATTTTTCAACACTTCCGCATATACAGGATTAAATAAAATGAAAAAATGCTTCTATAATAAGTTTAATTGCTTATCTTTCTCAATGTAAAGCTTAGGCACGGAGTGCCAAATATTATATGAAAATCGCATAAAATAAATTTATGAACGTCACTCATCAATGGATCGCTTGAGAAGGAAACAATAGCATTAACACCTTAAAATATTTTAACTCTGTTTAAGAAATACAGTAGAGGTACGATTTAATGAACAGTACGATTTAGCATACTTTCCCGTATACGTTATCTCCCGAAAGTAATTGACAAAAATATCGGATCGCCATATAAATCTGCAGCCATAATCGCGTTATTGTCTATCGAAGCTACCTGTTGTATTCATACTCGATCGATTTGAGAGACTTGAGAGAGAGAGAGAGCGAATTTGCTCAACGTCCGTATTAAGACCCGACATGATCCGACACCACCGAGTATATCGACATTCATTGGCGCTCTCGATATTCAAATATCAGATCCGATCAGTATTCACTATAAACTTCTCAAATTATTCGAGATTATTCGCGTACGTAATATGAAAAAAAAGAAAGAAATTCGAATAAATACGCAGGATAATACGGCGAATTGACACAAGCTTATATATATGTAATCTGGAGATCCGAGAAAGTACGTACTTGCGTATTCTTAGGATTCTACGCGCTCCGCCAAAGTTGAGATTGTTATTCGTGTCAGGAAGGTCGACGAGAAGCAGAAACCCGCAAAGACTCGGCGACGCGCATCTTTACGCGAGACACAGAAATAAAACGAGAGAGAGACGACCTGGCTCGTAACCAAGATGGTTCATCTCGCGCATTATGCTGGACCGATTCGTTCGATAGAGTAACACAAATCCGTGGAATATTTCGCCGTATATGTTGCATGCAATCATGCTGACTGATCGATTTTCTCTGCCCGAGTACGATATCTTTTTGTCTCAGTAGTAAAATCGACTAAAAGTCAGACTTGCAACTTTTTTCTTATAACGAGTTATTTGGGGGGGGGGCGGATGTTTTACTATTTATAATGATGAAATATGGATGAGAATTTTTCTCACCATCTATAATAATATAAAAGACATTAATTATAATTTAATCGTCATATCATAATATAAAAGTATTATATCGCGGTTTTTAAAATAAGGTAGGTAAGGCTTCTTATAATATAGATAGGTCATTGTTGAGATACGGAGGGATAACCCATAAATTGTTCCTTGCCGATAAGATTTAATTTTAGGAACAAGTTTTCTATATGTAGTTACAAAGCGATGAAATTTAGCTAAGTAGCTAGTAGCTAATAATATCCAAACTTAATATGGGATGACCAGGCTTTTAAGATTGCGTAGCACAGTATAATACAGACGCCCAAATTGTCAGCAGATTAATTAAAGCACTCCCAGCAGCGCATTAATTAAGCACGGGATTTTAATTCAGTAATGTATAGTGAAGAGCATGGAGGATATCTAATGACATTATCTGAATTATGGCAATGAATCTTGTGTGCAAGACGGATTTTTTTTTATTCTCAAACCATATTATTTTCAGAGTTCCGGTTTTCAAGGGAAAAAAAATTTGGAACGTGAAACGATCACATTTTCGTTATATTCGCCTTGCGGCTAATTATCGTTTTTCACCGCGGAAAAAATTTGAGAACCAGGAGGATATTTTTGTCCTTATTTTGTCGTCATGTCCAGATAGTTTAAGCCCTTATGCAAGCAGTCTACAGGATTTTGGCTTAAGCTACTCCGCGAATCGCCTATATTTCACAAAGATGACTCCTGTAGAAATGCATCTTTCGTTGCAAACGTTTTGCGTTTTCGATGAACAGTCTATAATTTATCCGTGATCGCACATCACACTTAGTTTCATCCTTCTCCAACAAACAACGAGAGTTTAATCTTTTCTCAAAAACTTTACGCTGTTCGTTTTCCAAAAGTCTTGCTCGTTATATTGCCTTCGCCGAATGATCGTTTCCGGATTAATCGTGGCAGATAAATCGCGAGTTCACATCTTTTATATTTTAATTATCTCTATCTCTTAACTGTAGCTTAATTGCTCTCAGACGTAAATTTTTATTTTCAAGAGGTAAGTTTCTAAACTGTCCATCAAAGAGATTTAGTTTTAGCGAAGAGAATCGAATTCTTCTCTTTTCTAATTTAATCCACCTAAAAATCTTGGCACAATCCGACATTAAGAAAGCTTTGTACATTTTTTCAAATTTCTTTTGAAATCGTGTACGATATATTTATAAAATTTATTCATATATATATATTCTTTAATTTTATCATATGTATAGCTATATTATGTATACACAATTTTTAATAAAAATTTAATTTTTCACGTATTTATATTATACAAATTTATTAATTAAAACGCTTTAAGCATCTAAGTGTCCTGACAATTTTTATTAAAATACTTTAAAAATATTTCATTAAAAATCAGTTTCTTTAACAAATTTAAAATTGAAATTCTCAAGACATGATTTATGAATTTATTAAACAATTATCAGAAATTTTGTATTCCGACAGAATCTGGCATATTATATTAGATTTATCTTAAAAATATTTTATAATTTTACTCGATTTTAAAATTATCAAACTTATTATAATATATGGTTATTAACAAAACTGGCTTTTTCGGTCGTAAAATGTCTGTGGAAACTTTTATATGTGTGTTCGTTTCCATATGAATTGGACGCGAAATGTTACTGACACTAGTATAGATCAACGGCGAGATACAATCTTAAACCAAATTTTACGGGATAAGAGGATTCAAATAATTTTTCATATTTATCTAGACACAAGTTTTGAAAGAGTTTCAACATAAAATGTTCTCTTACTGCGAGTTCACCGGAGATTTTACCAAATAAAACTGTACAAGATATTTCCCAATTAAGTACAAAAATTTGAAGGGGATATTCCTTGGTTTATTTTATGAGAAAAGATCCTATAAACATATGTCTTAAACTGCTTTATTTTCAAAATACAAAATGTTAAAGTTGTAAAAAATGTAGAGTTGAGTAGGGTAAAGTATTTTGAAAAGGAAACAGTTTAGGTTTAGGTTTAGGATATATGATTATAAGATTTTTTCTTCATAAAATAAGGCAAAAATTATCCCTTTCAGTTTTTGTATTTATTTAGGAAACATCCTGTATATTAAGATTCTTCACGAAAAATATTGACAATAATTGAGCAATAATAACTGATGCGAAATTAATCACGATATTGAATTATGCAATGCGAACTGCATTTTGCAACAGCTGCAGTAATTTATGAGATTGACAGGTACGACGATGAAAGATTTAAGCGCATTTGAAGCTCTAAACTCGCTCTAGAGATGCAAATTTAATTTCATATTCGTTGCTCTCTCATCAACAAGCATGATAAAGGCATTTGATTGAAAATACGTCATTTTAGAATTTTTGCCTTCACGAAACACGAGTAAAAATTCTTCGATTTCATTAAATAGCGAAAAATTTTCACGAGATTCGAATAAATGTCAGTGTCACGTGGACACAGTTCATCCACGGTACATTTGCCATATTATAATTCAGCCATCTTTTTCGCATTGTCAACCGTCCCTATGTTACAAATGCACGTGTTGCGTCGGTTATCGACTATCTTCTGCATGGACAATTCCACGGTGTATACACAGTTGGAAAATTTGTGTTTTCTTGTTAAAAACGGTCTCCGTAAAAATTTTTGTGTTAAATATTTAACACATTCATGTATTAATTTAACATATTGCTGTTATGTTAATTGGACTCAAATGTTAAATTATTAAAACAACTAAAAAAAAGTGTAAAAATAACACAATGTATATCTATTTTTAATTTTACACAATAAATATGTTCCGTATTATTAGTGACAAGATTTATCTGTTAAAATTTACAGAAAAAAAATGTTAATTTTACTTTATAATATAAGTGGGGGTGATAAAATGTAAAATTAACAATTTTTTTAGTTAATTTTACATTAAAACTATGTTAATTTTACACAAAATTTATTTTAAGTTTATTTGAAGTTTGCATTTATTTTATGTTAAAATATTAACACAATATTCGTGTCACCATTTAACATATCCGTATTATGTTAAATTAACACAAAAATTTCTGTGGACCGTTTGGGACAGGTGATATTTGTTAAATTTAACACAAATTTTTCAACTGTGTAGATAAGGGAAGAAAAATATGTATATTGATGATGTTTTAGTCTCCTTAATTGTCGCATGGTGTATCCGATAGATCGGAATGATCGATTGGCTATAGAAAAAAAGATGGAAAAAATATTTTTCCGTTGTCAATCGATGCCTCTCGCGTCACGATATTAATTAGCTATCATTCTGTCAACAATTGCGATCGCGAAAGCAATCGATAAACTTCTGGTTGCCCTGGCAATATTTTCCACGAATGCCAATATCGACGCACCAGCCATTTTTCTTTCGCACAGCGTTCCTTTTTATCGCGTAATTCCTTCGCAAAGAATTTCGAATTCCAGTGTGTAAGAACGTTAATTGAATTGCATTTTTATTATCACATTACACGTTACATTTTGTGCCTCGTATAAATTTTACAAGAATGTTGGATAAAACGTTTAACGCGGACACATACTCAATTTTTGTGTACATTTTTAATTAGATAACAGATATTGCCGCATAGTTCGGATTATCTAGAGCAGCTATTTAAATATTCTGAAATTTATTGAAATAGTTTTCCAAAAAAGTACACGCAAAAATTTATTTTGCGACTTATCAAGCTCTAATTATTCCATAAATATGATAGAGTTATGTTATTAAATAAAATTTTTTTAAGTTTCTTTTTTGAGACTACTAGAATCAATTTACTATCGAATATATTTTAGTACAGTTGTTATGATACATTTTACAATATGTACGCAACACACAGCAAACATTTTGTTGACAAAACAAAATATGCTATAAAGTATTTACGAATGCCGCTTGGTTTGACTTTAGTGTCTCTTTTTTTTTATTACACACGTTATTGTACCATATGACTGTAACAATAAATATCCGGGCATTCGGCCGCGTAACAATTAAAACCGTTTATCACGTTTTCAACATAGCAGTTTGCAATTTTGTTCTTTTACGTTAAACTATAACGGATAGAACTGTTGCAGAAGCATCCTCTTTCTTTAAAATTTGTTTTATCTTTCTTTTGTAGATAGATTACAATTTTGATTCTCAAATTTTACCGAAAGATACTTTATATATAACATTAATCATACGTATATACATGTGCAACAATCTAATATATTTTATCATTCACCGAAGAGCGGATATCGAATATATCTCAACCGGCTTAAAACACATGATGTAATATGATGTTTATGGCATCGTCGTATGCATTTTATGACGACAGTCTTTTCCGTTTGTATCGGTCTAAGCAAAGGTAGTTCTACCGTTCATCCGAAACTTATATATTTACGATGTTTGACTTTTACCAACATATACGAAATACGATGAATACGAAGACTAAGGTTTCTTTCGATTTTAAACATGGCTTTTTGCCAAAAGATCGTATCTATTGAATGCCTTATTTCTTTCCGTGTTCTCCCAATTCTGCCGACAAAAAGCACTCATCACAAAATTAAACATTTTGTAGAGATATGAAATGTAGATATAAAAAAAGATTGTAAAAAAATTAATTAAAGAAATACTTGCAATGTTAATTTAAGAAAATTCTAAAAATTACTTCAAAAATTAGAAACCGTCAAAAGAAGACGAGGATATCTTTTTTCACATATTTTTTTAATTCTCTAATCTTTCAAATACCCAGCAAACACAATTATATCAATGTTATATAACCGCAATAGAATTTTTTATAACAGATAATATTGCATGAAAGTTACTTATATGTTACTGGTATGTAACTATTTCCCACTTATAGATGTAACATGTAATATAACATGTTATATTATGGTTATATACAAACATCTATTCCTGTTATATAACTGTAAAGTAACTAGTATAATGTATATGTAATTATTATAAATAAAAAGTACTTACAATTAGTTCAATGTAATTAAATATAAAAATAATAAAATTTAAATAATTTATTTTATAAAATTCTTTTATATTTTTAAAAAAATTGTTTTATAAAAATTTTATTTATATAAAAATAGTAAACTTTACAGCTTAAATATTATAATATTATGAGCGATTTTCTCTCATTCGGACATTTATTTGTTCGCTTTCTAAGTTTTCGATCAGTTCAATATCTGAATTCTCTATTGGGATATATCAGAAAAATTAAACAAAAATTAATTATGACATCTTTTTAATCTTAATAGTCATTTTTTGTAAGCTTTATATAATTCTCATGACTGAAATTTAAATACGAGATAGCTAGATCATCGCGCGTCGCATAGCGGTAAATGAAACAACTAATGATTACTGAATATTGTTATTTTTGGAATATTGCTGTAACATTTCTCATAAAATATTACATATGTTATGTAATATTAAAGTAATGCTAATGTAGCATTTGTTATATAACGTGTAATATTTCAGTTATATTGCTGTTATACTGTTATAACCAGTAAATAACAAAGAAATATAACCGTTTTAAAACACAATTATATTGCAGTTACAAAAAAAAATTATGTAACATAAATATTAATAATGTATAACTCGTGTTATATTGCGTGTTACTTCTAGATTATATAATAGTTATATTCTGTGTTTGCTGGGTACCTGTGTCTGTCTATCTGGAATTATTCGCCCATTTTCGCTTGAAAATCAAATGCAAAATATATTTTAAATCAAATTGTGGAAATTGGATTACGCTAAAGTGATGTTTTAATTGTTCTACTTTATGCGAAAATGCAGTTTATTATCAACGGTGGAGAATTACAAATTATACCAAAATAACTGTTACAAAATACTATATTGATACAGTATTCTAGAAATTGTCGTTCATGTTTCAGTTCGAAAAAATTAACGAGTTCTACTCTCTGCACCTATTGTGGCATATTAATTAATTGGATATGGGCGAGGCCTAAATTGCTGATGCGATATAATGAATCTTTCTTTTGCGATAAATGTTTGACATCAAATGCACAAATTTATGAAAAAAGTATTTAACTTATTATATTTAATTTCTTCTAGTATATTCGATTTTCGGAAATGTAATTTAAAAATGTAAATTAAATATTTAAGAATGTATATGTGATCATTATTTTCAAATTAATTTAATAATTATTTTTTTTGCATATTCTAGAATTAATATTCTATAAATTATTATTTCATCAATAATGGGAAAAGATAAAAAAAAGTTTGAACAATTAAATATTGATAAGTCAATTATATAATTTTGCTATAATTTTAACTGCGAGGATACATCAAGAAAAAAATGGAGAAAAAACTAAAGCTGCGAGAAAAAGTTGCCGAGAAGAATACAAGCTTTCATGCAAATGTTCTTCCGCATTCTTTTATTATATCATCACGTAGAATATGGGCAAAGAGACGATAATGAAAACCGGAGAAAGAGTGCAATGTAAAAAAGTGCACGGGATACAATGCCAGCAATGCTGAGGATTCTCAGATTTCCACGGAATGCGTCCCGCAAAACTCTTCGCTTGTGCGGAATTTTCTAAGCTTGCGTACACACATGGTACTTGAACCCTCATAATTTCGTGTCTAGAATTAATTTGCGACTGAAAGTGAGAAAGAATGTACTAACAGAACAAATTTTACTGCAATATTGTCTCGTTGCCGGACAACAGAAGAATAGAGTTCACATTAAGGAGGCAATCAGTATTGATTAATTTCAAAACTTATGATGTACTTTCATGTAATTTCATGGAAAACATGATTGATAATAATTATTATATGTTTTTTATTTTTATATCGCTAGTAAATTAATCAACAAGGTAGTTAAATTAATCGACCACACTAGCCAATGAATTTGTCTAATTGTAAGTTATGACTTTATCGACCATATGGTTGTGGTCTTTATAAAGTATAACTTGAAATTATTAATTACAAATTTGTAAACCCTGTTGAATAATTATTATGTTTGAACAATATTCAATAAGGCCAAATAATTCGGTAGTTTATATAATACAAAAGATGATAATAGCGGTATTATCTTTATTATTTTCATGTTTTGTATGTGCTATAGTGTATTTGTTTTATCTTTTATATCAATATTAGCGGAAAAAAAATTGCTGGCAATAAACAAATCTTTAAATTTTTTTTTATTCCTGAATTTTGGACACTTCCTTAAATTAGACATTGAGCAAAAGTTAACAAACCAAAATTTGAAAGTTAATGAAGCCAGAAGTATAATTAATCTAACGCTGATCATAGTAATCGAGCGCTTTTGATTGTCTTTTGCTATTATTTCATTTTACATATATTTCTATAATATCAGGTTCAGTAAAATTAATGACTAAACAGGTAATATATGTATAAAGGATATCCAATTTTAATCGATCACTCCAAAAAATTTTTATTTTTGATTGTATGTACAACACAATGTTTCACAGACAAAAGTTGTTTGATTTGAAGGGCAGAAGATGGCGCTACTGACTTTTTTCTGAGCGGCACTTTTCAAGGTCATTTAAAGATCATTTGATTTTTTAAATGGAACTACTCAAATTTTTTTATATACATCGATTTTATATAAATCGATTTCTCAGAATATTTGACATAAGAAGTTATAAGGATGGCCCCAAAAAGTAACTATTTTATACTTTAGTTTGACATAATCTCATATGAACTATATGAAATATAACAGAAAAAATGGCATACTCATGACTAACTGGTTTATGAAACCTACTTGCTCTGGTAGATACATCAATTATCATTCGAATCACCCATTTATACATAAAAAGAATACGATTTTTAGCCTAGTGGATCACGCAATTTTACTATCTGACGATCAATTCCATAAAAAGAATATTGACATCGTTAAATTGATTTTGTCTAATAATTGTTTCCCGCGGAATATTATTAATAAGTTTGTTAGCGATAGATTAAATATACTTAAGAAACGTAGTAATGTTGATCAAACCGGTGATAATGACATCCTGAGTAACAGAGAACATGATTATATACAGATACCATACGTTAGAGACCTTAGTGAAAACATCGCTAGATTGTTACGAGATATAGGCCTTAACACGGTTTTTAGCATACTGAAAAAACTGAATACAGTGATCAGACGGGTTAAAGACACAATACCTAAAAAAAAATAGAACGGAGGTCGTCTATAGAATTAATTGTGAAAATTGTCCTTCAATTTATATTGATCAAACTAAGAGACATTTAAGTACTCGGTTGAAAGAACATTTTAATAATATCAAAGCACACGCTAGCAATCATTCTGTAATTAGTAAACATAAATTGGAATGTGGTCATGAGTTTAATTGGTTAGATCCAATTATTTTACATAATGAAAAATTTGTCAAGAAAAGAGAAATTGCTGAGATGTTCTATATTAAAAAACACAACGAAACAATCAACTTACAAACAGATACGGAGAATTTAAATAATATTTATGATAAAGTAATAAAGGTCGTATAAGGGGTCTCGGTTCTGTTCCTAGATTACTCATCATTTCTATCATATACAACACAGTCGTTTCTCTTCTCTAATTATTTAAACATGTTATCTTCTGTACATCGAATAACTTATTTATTTGACTAATGTCTTAAGAACACAGGTATGTTGCAAAATGTGTAAAAAATTGTGAAATAATTTTAGCGTGACTTTTTTGGTTTCATAATTGTATATATTTTTGTATCATAGCACTTGATAAGGACCGAAATCTATGGTCGAAACGTCGTGAATTAATAAAGTTCAATTTTGCCAGAATTGGTCGATTTAATCTTCGTCATTTTTATATGAAATATCTCGTAAAATATTCCTTGATGATCTTATCTCAATACTTTTATGCACAAAATAATGAAAGAAATCAATTGGTATAAAAAAAATATATAATTGTTTGGAAGAAAAAGTATGTGATTTGATTTGTAACTAGCAACTACATATACCTATATATGTATACCTGATGAGATTTATTATGAAAACTGCTAAAAATGTTGCGCTGAAATGTTACACAACTTCAAGCATTTTGTACATTCCAAAAACTGTTTTCTTTGTGCAACGAAAAACCATTTCAAGTTTCCTACGTCGTAATCAAGCGATCGACTAAAGTGGATGTTGCCCTGTGCACTGAAGACCTCGTTATGGCCGCTTACAGTTCTCAAACTACTATGACTATTGAATGTCTCTAATACTACTAAGCGCGATGGAGTGAGACACTCTACAAATTATTATCGTCGATATTTCGATGAAGTTAAAACTCTTCGTCACTATACTATCATCGCGCCATTATCACACAGGACAGACTTGAATTGCTAAAATTAATTATTACGGCACACATTTACGTGTATCCGTGTTATTCAAATTACTATTCGAGGTAATTACGAGAAATTTATCTCACCATTCTCTCTATTTACCTCACGTCGCGAAAATTTACGCAACTCCTGGTAAAACTTGCGCATGGAGACCTCGTTGCTTTTAATAATTTGAAATTCTTATAAAGGGTTCTTTTCTTTTATTTCTTTCTGGCGCATTTGCCTTTTCTTCTCGATGCTAGTAATAACAATAATATAATTTTCATGAATAGAGAAAGAGAGAAAGAGAAAAAAAATGGCTAGCTTTATACATATATATTTCCAAAAGAGAACACGCTCTAAATCAGTATTCTATATAAATTTACAGATCCGCTTCAGAACTTGAGATTTATGGCTCTGGTACTTTGCGCGACGTAGCTAGCTATTCCGTTAGTAGCGAAATCTGTGTGGATCGGGTATTCCCTTGTGATTGGTAGGACCGATCGAATACGTCGCGCGACGTAATGAAGTGCCATATCGATGGCGACGTCAGAAGATGTCGTTGGTTGCGGGGGGAGGGGGAAGAGAACAGCGTGCGAAGGATAATATCTGCGTTCGGAGTTTGAGCTCGGTCAGGCGCATGATTAATTGCCCGAGTCTCTCGAAACGCTGACTAAAGGCCAGTTCCGCAGGTCTGGCACTTCGACCGGCTCGCGAAATTAATAACGAGCAACGTAGGTGAAAGATAGGCTTATAAGGAGTTTCTCTCCCGATACCAGCACACCTTCTGCCGTTCTGTCGTTCACCAACCCCGCCAACTGCAACCCCAATCCCCGAAGACTCGTCATCCGTCACGGCTATGTGTCAGCGATTTCTGCGGGGAATTATAATCTGATGCCTCGTTTCGCGTGATGAGAACACAAGCAGAGCGATTTTTTTCATCAATCATTTCACAGGCGATTACGTTAATAGTTAGTTTAAAAAACGCGATGTTTTCTACGATTCTCTCGATTACATTGAGATATTTCAAATTTATCAAGTTTGTATTACTTATGTTATTCGAAATATTATATCGAAAATCAGTGGATATTTTTTTACTTGTGAAATTTTAATACGTGTGGAAAGGCACAGTGTTCATAAAGTATTAATCTTATGTGAATGAATTTCGATTAAATCAGCTAGTTTATATGTTGTAGCTTATAACCTACCGAACAAAAAGTGTAATAGCAAAGCTAAATAATGGACAGTTACTGAGCTACAGCTAGTCAAACAACTCGCAGAACTCGAGTTTTTCGTGTTTGACTAGCTATAAATTACCCAGATTCAATTTTATATAGGATTATAGTGCGGGCTTTTTGAACCTATATACAGAGTGTTTCTAAATAAGTGCAAAAAACTAGGAAATGATTCTTTGTCAAAAATTAAGGAGAGTTTTTCATATAAACACACATATACTCCTCTCTATATCCCTCTTTGAAGAGTTACATTCCTCCAAAGGAGGAGGTAAAAATTAAATTTTTAATTTTTTTCTCAACTCTTATAAAGTTAAAAAAATAAAATTTGATGGATGTTTTCCACTAGTAAAAAAAATATTTATTAATATTTTTTTTAATTTTCCCGTATCGTTATAAGAGGAAACTAAAACAACCTCTATTCAATATTTTATTAGAACTTTTTAACCGACCAGAATGTGATCATTTAAAAATATGCGTTAGAAAGCTTGATTCCTTTAGAAACTTTTTTATTTTTTTTATTTTTTTCGTAAAATCAATAGTTTTCAAGAAAAAAAATAAAAACCTAATTTTTACCTTCTCCTTTGAAAAAGTGTAACTCCTCAGGGAGAGATATAGGAATAAATGTTTATATTAAAAACTTCCCTTAATTTTCGACAAAGAATCATCTCCTAAAATTTTTCACACTTATTTAGAAACACCCTATATATAAAATCCTAGATGAAATTGAATTCCAATAAAATCAGCTGGTTTTGTCATATGTTGTAGCTTATAATCTGCTAAACAAAAAATGTAATAGGCTCAAAGTAAATAATAGACAATTACTGATTTACAGCCAATTAAACAAACTCAGGTTATTATCTCTTTTGTTCAGCAGGTCATAAGCTACAATGAAAAAACCAGCTGATTTAACCGAAATCCATTTCACATAAGAATAGTACGGGGTAATTTCTCTTAAAGGACTACTCATTACATTTTTTGTTGCGGACATGGGCGCCGGCAGAATTACTTTAGGGGGGTGCACCCAAAAGAGGATGCACTGGAAAAACAGTTTCTTCCCAGTTCATAATTATATTTTTGTTAACATTGGTTGTTATTTATTGAATCCTAATAAAAATTCATTAATAATTAAAAAATTCTAATTTCTATATTGCAGATCTGTTAATATGTTAAAGAATCTCAGTTTTACAATTGCAAATAGTTACAAAGTTCCAACTAATAGTTTACAAGTATTGCAACCAAGACGGCTCAAGTTTTTGTTCAAACATTGATTTTTCTAAAATTGATTTCCCAAAGTCTTATTACAAATGTTAATTAATATTTAAGCATTGAGTTTTTGTTCAATTAAAAAAATTATAATCGATATTATTTTATATTACATGATTTCTTTTTTTACTGTCCCTTCCCTACTTATTTCATAGACCAGGGCCAGGGGGGTGCAAGTGCACCGCCTTGCACCCCCCCTCGCGGCGCCCATGGTTGCGGAGTAACGTCATTATGAAAGAATAACGCGTGAACTCAAGATTTGAAGAAAGAATGTTAATCGTATATTTTGAACAAGGAAGAGATAATGATATATAATCGTTAAAGCCGCGGGATGACAAAAGCTCGAGATAATAGTCAATTGTCACGGTGCATGAATCGCACATGTCTGTCTATGAATTCCAACATTTTTAAAGCAGAACAGACTTACGGAAGAGCTTTTTTAATCCTTTTGATAACTCGCGTGGAAGAGAACGATGTAAGAAGAGTAGAAGAATGTTCAATCAAAAATTGTGAAATACAATTAAATCGCATTAGCTCTCACTCTATCAACATCACGCGACGTTAGAACATGTCATAAGTCTCTAGAAGTGTTCGAAAAAAAGTTAAAAGATAATTGGCTGGCATCCATCAAGAACTAACATATATAATAAAACGAATCATAGTTAAATCTGACGACACACCGATCGATACATATTTATTATTCATTAAAACGTGGCTCGAACGATGTTTATCTTCGTGAAAAGCGATTAAGTAGATCTCGCAGCTAGATATTATTAACTCAGATCGCATTCGTCATCACGTGCTCTTGGGCTCTTCTAATAATATCTAATCTATTCTTACCAAAATGCATTGCAGTAGCTTTACGAGCTTTCGCGACACGAAATATATATTTCATTATACTATTAAACTAATTGTAAAATTGTAAAATTAGTATTACTTGAGCCATAAAATTAATAATGTAACAGGAATAATGTGAATCTGTGTGTATATATACGTGTGTGTCGTAATAGTGTATCATATAAAACTCTTCTGAGGTTTTAAATCAATACAGTTCTTAAACAAATGGAGCCAGATGCACATTACTTTGGTTTTTATGTATATGTGTAAACTAAAATTTAAAGTGTTTTTAACTTATCTTAAGACCATTGCACGTACAAAAATTTTAGTCGTAATTGTAAAGCCGTAAGCAAATCGTCCAATCATAGAGAAGAATTATCATAACGTAATAAGAATGCTTGACTGTGATTGGATGATTTGCTTACGGCCTTACGATTACAACTAAAATTTTTGTACGTGCAATGGCCTTTACCTATTAAATATTACTTATTGTTAATGAAAGAGAGAGAGAGAGAGAGAGAGAGAGAGAGAGAGAGAGAGAGAGAGAGAGATGAGATAAAATTCTTTTAGTTTTATATATACAAAGTAATTTAAATATATATATATATATATATATATATTAAATCAATACTATATAAATTGATTGGAAACGATCCAATTAATAGATAAACATTAAATCGATCCAAGTTTCTTGCCATGCCGCAAACTCGTTTACATACTTTCGCCATATTTATGGCGGCTCTCAGATGCTATTTAAACTTTAAGTGACTTTATGTTGAAGAGCTTTAAGCACGCTAATTGAAAACAACGAGCCACCAAAGCGCGGCCACAAGCGGGCCAACTATGACGATTCGCGCTTGGCCCACTTATTGTTGGACCTAGGATTAGAATAGCATGAGAACGGCGATGAAAATTTTCAGAGGGTCTCCCCTATTCACCATGCTCGACATGCTCTGTGTATGTACGTGAAATGCTAAAAAATTTCTCGTGACGTCTAAAAACGTTAACATCGCATTGGTGTCGCAACCGGCAATTTTGTTTCGTGAAAAATTTGTCTCACACGCGGACTCACACAAATTATTACACTGATCAATACTGATTTTATTGACATATTAGATTAATTTTAGAATAACTTTGTGTCACTGATTCTCTCCGAATATGATATTGGTTTTCTTAGATTGGCTCTAATTTTTGAGATAATGAATGCCCCATGAAAAACATACAAAATGCAAAAAATGTAATGGTCAGGCGTAGCCTATCTCCAAATCATATGGAAACTGTCTCAAATTATTTCAAAAGTGTATATATATATATAAGAAGTACCTAATGGCGTTGTATTCAATAAAATAACACAAAAACAAAGTAAGCTGATTCAGATAATCACAATTAATACATGGAAAAATGCTGTTTGTATAATTTTCTTTTATGTAGGTCTCTCTCACACACACATCAGAATCACGTTGGAGATAAAAACAATGTTAAAGAATAGGAAGATACACCACATTCTGCTGCATATCAATAGCTGTAGATCATATTGGGTCATAAAATCGTAATTTGAGTATCCATTATCTTAAAAACTAGAGCCAATTCGACAAAACTGTTGTCATTTTTGGATTCAATATCCCCAAAATAAATCCCCTTATTTATAAATTCGTTCAAACATCCTTGACAACAAAAGTTTTTTTTTTGTTGACCAGTGTTATGTAAGCGGACACATTTCCAGACTACAATCATTTTTTCATTATTAATTATTAAATATTATTAAACATTGACATGTCCCATTATCGACTGTTTCGACGAAAGCTCGATTTACTCGTAAAACTATATTGGGTCTCATAAAAGTATACGCGCGTAAAAAATGATCTCAACATCGTCGTTGGCAATGATGTTACAATCGTCGTTGATATTTAAAGATACCGTGACCGAGGAGCGCAAATACTCTCAAAGAAACGCAAAGTGTTCTCATTTCATCGCAACAGCTTATAGAATCGGAAAATCAGTATAGGTAAATTTTATCTAGATCGTAAACTTGTAAATGCACTTGCGCAAAAATTGCATCTAAACGTCCGCGAATCTCACAGATATATATTTTATTTTATTTGAAATTTTGATGTATAAACTCAACTTTAGCGTACATTAGATATAAAACTGTAACGATGAAGAAAAGATTGATTGAAAATTGATTCAATCATCCGAATATTCGAACGTTTCGAATATTCGTATCCGTATCTTGAACACGTCCATCCGATAACATATTCCGGCGAATGACACAGTAGAGACGGTCGTTATAAGTCAGCCAGTCAGGATGCGCAGATCGCGAAGCATTGACCGACTGCAGTTGCAACTGCATTGAAATTCCTTACGGTCGGACACGCTTGGATCGACCCGAATAACGTCGAATAACTTTTTGCGAAACTTGAAAGTCGAAAGGATTCCCAGCTCCAAGGAATTCATTGCTGTTACACTTTTCTCGCTCATATTTACCACTTTTAGCATCTTAAAGCCACCTGAAAGTAGTCTTTCATACGCGAGCTGTGTGTGCAGAAACGATTTTATAGATATTTCTCGGAATTATGTATCGCAAATGCATAAAAAGGTTATTTATTAGTACCTCGCACTAATCTTATGTGAAATGGATCGGTTAAATCAATTGATTTTTTTCATATATTGTAGCTTATGACCTGCCGAACAAAAGATGTAATAGCCTCTAAAGCTAAATAATGGACAGTTACTGAGCTACAGCCAATCAAACAACTCACAAAACCCAAGTTTTTCGTGTTTGACTAGCTATAAATCAGTAACTGTCTTATTTGGCTTTAAACCTATTATATTTTTTGTTCAGCAGATCATAAGTTACAATATATGAAAAAACCAGCTGATTTTACCGGTATTCAATTTTATCTAGGATTTCATAGATTCAAAAATCTTTCACTAATCCTATATAAAATTGAATTTTTCGTGTTTGACTGATTTAAACACGAAAAATTCGGGTTCTGCTAGTTGTTTGACTATAGCTCATTAACTGTTCATTATTTAGCTTCGAGGCTATTACATCTTTTATTCAGGTCATAAGCTATAATGTATAAAATTATTTAGCTTTGAGACTATTACATCTTTTGTTCAGCAGGTCATAAGCTACAATATATAAAATTATTTAGCTTTGAGGCTATTACATCTTTTGTTCAGCAGGAAGCTACAACATATAAAAGAACCAACTGATTTGACCGAAATCTATTTCACATAAGATTACTTTTACGTAAATTTTAATGCATATGCTCGTGTAATTTGATTGAATTTATGATGAAATTGCGAAATAAGAGTTTTGTTTAAAAATTATAATGTGCCAAATTCCGTATTAAATTGTTTTCAGTAGATTGTATCCAGTAGATATTTTTGAAAATAAAACTTACATTTAGAAGAGGAACGGAGCACAATTTTTGCAGCGTAATTAGAAGAGCGTCGGTCTCCATTCGTTCGTTATTTCTTTTCGAATAGAGCTCTAGTGGCTTCGAGCTCGCGACTGAATAAATATTCTGTCTAGATTTTTCTGTCTTATTTTTCGTTCCCTCTCCTTGCGTTCATCGCTTCGTTGTCGCTTTATTTTTTACGTTCTCTTTTTCTTCCTCTCTTCTCGATTTCTCATCTTAATCTTCTAAGCATAAAAAAATGAAAACTTGGTACATATCAAACTAAAAAAAGAGAAAGAAACTGTTTTTTAAAAATAAAGCATTCTAGAGCCGCATAAAATTAAAGATGCTTCGACGTAGTAGTATATATTATGAGATTATTTTTTTATGTAAAATATCTCTTTCTCTCTCTCTCCCTCTCTCATAGATTAGGACTGATCTACTATCCAAACTTCTATCTCACTCAATGTTACATACCATTATTAGAAAATTGTCATCGTAAAACAAGTATATTTATTATGATGATATCTCTCGATTATGCATTTCGCGTCTCACTATTTTGTTACGAATTAATAGATTATGATGTAACAAACATCGTCCCGACGTGTTTGTTTTATTTTACTGGCTCTGATCATTACTGCACATTGTAAACTGTACAATTATTGGTATGTATCTGAATAATAATACTAACAAGTAATAACAGTGCTAATCGATTGACTAGCTCAATTGAGCGTTCAACGTAAATCAAATTTACTGATTGCTTATCGGATAATGGAGATGACGATCGTTGACTTTTTATCCCGACTAGAGCGACTAATTAGCTAATTCGATGCGGAGATAGAATAGCACGAATGTTTATATCCTTAATGCGATAATAATTTACATATTAATGCACCCTATTGGAAATTTATTCTTGTTTTAATATAGTACAATATAATGCGAAATTTTATCTGCCTAGAACACAATGGATGCTTTACGTTCTCGTCAATTAATCGCCTTGAAATTAAAAATCGAAACAGCCAAGAATTATCCAGCCGTTAAGCTTGTATCTGATCGACATAATTATGTTCCGGAATTAATGGGATTTATTGTAACCGCGCTCGGTTCATTGTAGCATTATCTTTTAAACACGATATTTTGATATTTAATATTAATATTTTCTTTATTTAATAATAATAATTTTATTCAATTACATAGCAATAAATATATGTATATTAAAAATAATAAGAAAAGTATTTTTATTTGTTCAAATTTCAACGAGTTAGAAAGAGTCCGAATTCGAGATTTTATTTTTAAAAAATCTTTAGAAGAGAACAGAGGAATTTTTATTAAAAATTAAATCTCGAAAATTGAATATTTATTTAAGGGAAAGTATGCTAAATCGTACTTTCTCTAACAATAAGATAAATATTAAAATTGCAATAAAACTATCAAAGAAATGACCAAAATTTTTTATTTATTTGAAAATGTGGTTCTTTGTCAACGATATACGATGAACATTAACACTTTATCACTGTTTTACATCGTAAATTAAAATCTAAAAAAAAAGTAGTATTCTATCGTAGTATCGTACCTCTAACAATAAAATTAAAAAATTGTAACAAAAATAAAGTTTTATTTTCTACAAAAGTTCTCAGTCTGCAACAAAATATATCTATAAGAATGTCATATTTATAATCAAAAATTTAACAAAAATATTTTTATATCACTAAACAAATATATATATACAGGGTGGGCCATTTTAATCAATCCACGCAAATATCTTTTGAACAATGCATTTTAGAGAAAAATGTTTCATACAAAAGTTGTTTGACTTCGAGGGAGATATAAGATGGTGTCATTGGTTTGACCTTGGATAATTGTTTAAAGGTCACACGAAGGTCGTCTTCAATTTCTTAAATGGAAATCCCTATTTTTGATTACATATTCTTGTAGCTTACCTTGAGTGCTTTCCAAAACACTATAATTAAGTTATTTTTTATTAAGTACTTTCCGAATTATGAGACTTGAAGTTTGCAGTATTTTGACATAAAATATAAAATATCTTGTGAAACGTTCATTTTTCGGTAATCTTACTGTAATACTTTTATGCACAGAATAATAAGACCAATCAATTGGTGTAAAGAAAACACATAGTTGCTTTAAAAAGAATATGTTGCAAATTGCATATTTTTTTAAAAAACAACTATGTGTTTTCTTTACACCAATTAATTGGTCTTATTATTCTGTGCATAAAAGTATTACAGTAAGATTACAGAAAACTGAATGTTTCGTCAATCGTGTGGATTAATTAAAATAGCCCACACCCTGTATATATAAGTATTATCTCAATATAATTATAAAATTTGATAATATTTTCTTTAGTTATCTATCTAAATATAAAGAGAAAAAAACTAATACCTAAGTAAAAACAATTAATTTAGTAAATTATACGATGTAAAAAAAAAGTTAGTGGTACGTTTTATCGAACTTCCATTGCTTTGTCAAATTAGTGAATAAAAAAATAATCTTGAAACATTTTACCGATTTTTCAACGCTTCCATATACAGGATTAAATAAGATGAAAAAATGCTTTAATAATAAGTTTAATTGCTTATCTTTCTCAATGTGACAGCTTAAACACGGGGTGCTAAATATTACATAAAAATCACACTAAATAAATTTATGAACATCACTCTTATCACTCATCAACAGATCGCTTGAAAAGGAAACAAACATTGCGGCATTCAAGTGAGGCGAGCTGCGATACAACAGTGTTAAAACACTCCTAAAATATTTTAACTCTGTTTAAGGAATACAGTAGAGGTACGAGTTAACAGACGTCTTTTTTTTAGGTATTTTCTTAGACTAAGAGTAATGATTTTGCATACTTTCCCGTAATTACTTGGTATCGTGTCAAGGAAAATTTGTGCATAACTAATCAGTTTCAACACAAATTAATTTTTGCTTGAAACTGACGCATTAGCTATCCGTATTTGGCTCTTTCCAGCCCGTTGAAATTTAAATATGTATTTTAGAGAGCTTTACTAAAGTTTTATTTGTTCTTTTTTGTTTGATTACTAACGAAAAAGACAGTACCATTTTTTCCAAGATATATATTGCAATATAATTGATCGCAAAAAGCTTGAATTATAAACCTCAAGAACAGTAAATTTCCCTGATAATAATAGAGTATCGAAATGTATGCTACTATCGCGCGAGTATACACATATATATCGAGATAAAAAGTCTCCTCGCATGGTAATACTCTTCGATATAACATATCTACAATGTGGGCCAAGTGCTGAGCGACGTATATATACTCTCAAGTTAATTTCAAGACATCTCGAGGATCAGCTTCATCCTTGCCACATGACGTCAGTCATACTAATTCTCGTCTTCGTGCAATGTCGTTTTGAAATCGGATTTATCTTCCTTATCCTCTTTGTATTCCGAGGCAGAAACATCTATCCTTTGGTCGAGATGTGCGTACCTCTCGAGAGAATCGATATATAAAGGGAGAACCACGCATCTTCTATAGTTTTCTCTTCTTTCTTCCCGCGTGACATATTTAATTACTTACTTAAATATTCTGTTTAATCGTTTCAATGTCATCGAGCTATTTAAATATTTTACCTCCGAGGAGAACATTTTTCTTCTCCTTCTGATTATCATTCTATCTCTCTGCTGTGTACAACCTCAAAATTCCTTAAACGAATAGTTTACTAATCCCTTCCTTAAAATCCCAATTGCGTCTTCTTTGATCCCTTCCAATCTGGTTTTCAGAAAAGTTTCAACAATTTGTACTTGTGGAATTCACCGATGATAAAAGATGAGCCGTGGATAAGCATAACTATCTTTATAATGTTTGATCTTATACAAAAACTTTTGATTCATTAACTCGCACTTTTTTATTAGCAAAGCTAAAAAATTTAATTATATATCATAATGTATCATTCCTTCTAAAATGCTGGTTCTCATAAAAGTGCATGAGCTTCCATCTGTACAGCAGTAAGATTACAAAAGGAAAAAAAAGCGCGCGCTGTACCTTTCATAATCATCAGTTAATTAATGCTGCTGTCGGGAAAGGTTTGTTTCTCACTTCTTTCTTGGGATAATAATTTTTATTAAGTAAATATATATCGTTTTTGCGATAGATTACTGGATAAAAAATACATCATTATTTAAACCTATACCTTTGCTAACCGATCGTCTTTCTCTTTTTACATGACATACATTTACGTAAAAGCTACATACACATATATAGACAACGACTTCAAGAGGATAGTGCATGGTGATATTGAAACGGCAATCTCAACATGCAGATGACGAAGGTAGAACGAGAACCCATTCCAATCATGGCAGAGAAAGAGAGAGAGATCTCTTCCTCTTCTTTTCTCCTGTAACACTCTATTCATTCCTTCTTCCGGCTCTTCTTCATTCTTTTCTGCGTAGAATATTCAATCATTCATCCTCTCAACCAAGCGTGAATCCGAAATTTAAGCGAGCTCCTTCACGAAGTTTCACCCATTTAACCGAACTAAAAGCCATCCCTTCCTCTCGTTCTTCTTCTTCGGACTTCGTTCCAAATGCCGAATATTTCTCGTTCTTGACTTCAGGGAACCAACACACTTTGCTGATATTGCAGAGGCAAACTGTATTTTTTTCGCGGTCCTGTTCAAATTGCTAACAATTTCACTTCGATCTTAAAATCTGATATGCAAATCTCACAATTAAAACGTCATAATCTAATGGATAAGGAATAAATGCCCTTCGTTATTACAGCGGCGGAAAATTAAAGAGCGTAGTTTCATTAAAACTGAAAATTGAAATAAGTGTGAATCTATTACTTAAAAACTTTCTCAGAAATTTATGAATTTATATTACATTAACCAGCAAATGACGGAAATTTAATTACAATATTTGAATCTTGAAAGATAATTGCATTAGTTTAAAAAAAATATCTTTTTCATTATTTAAAATCAGACAAGGTGTTTCTTATAGATTTTTGGATGCTGAAACGATGTCGCAAGCCAATTTCACGTGACATTTTTAAATAATCCCTTTCTTAAAAAAGATATGTAAAGTCGATACTCGCATATATCGAAGTTTATTGTCGCTTTTCCGCGATGCTCATTGGCTGTCAAGATTCGCGTTGTGCGTTATATTCGTAGCATCGAGAGGCTGTTATCGCGACGGTTAGCAGTTTGACAGTTTGTTTAAAATTAAATAAAATAATAAATTAGTTTTAAATAATAAATTAATTAATTAGTTTTAAATAATAGGTTATAATATTTTTGACAGTTATCAGCTGATTTCTGTCAAAAAATATTAATTGCGGATAAAGTATTATAACATATTATTTCAAACATATTATTTTATTTTATTTTATTTTGAACAAACTGTTAAACTACTAACCCTCGCGATGACAGTCTCTCGATGCTACGAATATAACGCACAATGCAAATCGAAACAGTCAATCAGCATCGCGGAAAAGATGCAACAACTATTTGCGAGATTCGACTAAACATGCCTTTTCTAAAAAGGGATGTTATAATATTTTAAATTTGATTAATATTTTTGACAATTATCAGCTGATTTTCGTCAAAAAATATTAATATAATAAGATATTATAACATATTATTTGAATTTGAATGAAACATATTATTATTTTAATATTTTCAACATATTATATACACTCCATAACCGCTATAAAAATGTTATAAAATAAACAATTTCTCACTCACCGATACGTACAATAGCGGAGTTGTAGTACACAGCACACATGTTATAATTCCTTAAACTCGATTAAAATTTTTGAAGGTTATCAGCTGTATTCTATCAAAAAATACTAATCGCAAATAAAGCATTATAATATATTATTTACAACATATTACTATTTCAATATTTTTAACATATTATTATTTTAAAATTTCATTAGCAAAATAACGTTTTATTAATATTTTTTTACAGAAATTAACTCATTAAAGTGTTAATTTGCTAATTTTTAAAATAAAATATTATGTTATAAAAATTAAAATAATAATATGTTTTAAATAAAATGTTATAGTACTTTAAATTATTAATCTTTTTTGACAGTTCTCAGCTGATTTCTGTCAAAAAATATTAATCGCTGATAAAGTATATATTATAAGTATATATATTATAATTGTAGCATATATTATTTACAACATATTATTATAATTAAAATAATATTTTGTAAGTAACATAGTATATTATAATACTTCATTCGCGATTAATATTATTTGACAGAAATCAGTTTGAGTTTAAAGTATTGTAACATATTATTTAAAACATAATATATTATTTTATTTAATTTTTTTGGACACACTGTCAAACTGCTAACCCTCGCGATGACAGTTGCTCGATGCTATATAAATATAACGCACAACGC
Source organism: Prenolepis imparis (assembly GCF_030444845.1). NCBI lineage: Eukaryota > Metazoa > Arthropoda > Insecta > Hymenoptera > Formicidae > Prenolepis > Prenolepis imparis. The sequence continues at coordinate 15,236,206 of NW_028141165.1, read as the reverse complement.
GAATCGAGAATTGAGACAGCCAATCATCGCGGAAAAGCGAAACAACAATGTCAATTACATGCCTTGTTTAGAAAGGGATTAGAACAACACAATAAACAATTGTTTATGACTTTTGAACCGCTCAACTACAAACTAAAGGAAAATCACTACAAACAGCTACAAACGATTCTAAAGAAGACTGCGCAAGCGGATTTGCGATATCTTTAAAATTAACAAATTTACCTCTTGGACGAATAAACAATTGTTTATAATCTTTAAACCGCTCAACTACAAACGAAAGAAAAATCACTACAAACAATTACAAACGATTCTAAAAAAAGACTGCGCAAGCGGATTTAAAAAATCTTAAAAATTGACAAAGTTAGCTCTTGGACGAATAAACAATTGTTTATAACTTTTGAATCGCTCAACTACAAACAAAAGCAAAATCACTACAAACAACTACAAACGATTCTAAAGAAGACTGCGCAAGCGAATTTGCGATATCTTAAAAATTGACAAATTTACCTTTTGGACGAATAAACAATTGTTTATAACTTTTGAACCGCTCAACTAAAAACGAAAGCAAAATCACTACAAACAACTACAAATGATTCTAAAGACAACTGCGCAAGCGGATTTGCGATATCTCAATTTCGGGTGCGAGTCATTTTTAAAATTCTTTTTATTTATTAATTGATAAAACTACAAACCAAATTATTGTTGCTACAAATAACTACAAACGAAATGCTATCGTTTTCCGTTTTAAAAAATTAATATTTAAAAAGTCGGGTGCTAGGTTCACATAGCTGAATAAACATTATATATTATAAAACATTCGTAATATAAATTTATTGTAAAAGTATGAATTAAAACAATAAAATGTGTTTAATAGTTTCAAATTTAGTGACGAAAACTTGATATTACTCTTTTTTCACTACTCCGAGATTGAGAGCAATTATTTTTATAAATTTAATATTATAAAGAAGAGCAACACCCTGGACGATTTAGTAAAAGATTTAGGTTATCACACACACACACACACACACACACACACACACACACAACCATAAAGAAATACTGATATATATTCGAGATAAAATCGGTAACAAAATAAAAAAAGTAAAAATAGTATTTAAAAATAGTATTTAATTGTGTTATTCAAAACAAAGATGCATACATCATTTTATCGTTAACGATAAAAAGATAATAACAAAATTTCAAATAATCTATTCAATAAAATGCAGCTGTTAATAATAATAACTTCATCTGCAAATTATACATAATTAATATATTATAATTTATATACAGGGTGTCCCATAATTCGCGAACCACCCGTCAGTTGCAGGTAGAGCATGTTGAACTGAATAGAAAAGTCCTCTACCATTTTGCGATTTTCGCAATAATTAATGAGAAATAAATTAAAGAAGATCAGCCAATTCGCGTGACGACGGCGAGAAAAGACAGCCCAGTTTCATATCGTTACTAAGCATGCGGCGAAAAGAAACAGTATAATGTTACACGGTTGCTAAGCGCGCGATGAAGCGGGGAGGAGCGCTTTACAAAAGACAGTAACTACATACGAGTAGCGCTAACTCTGGACCCCCGAGTGGGCTGTCTCTTCTCGCTGCACGCTTATCATCGCTCGAATTGGCTGATTTTATTTCTTAGAAAAATTATCGCAAATGTTCCAAATTATCAAGAACTAGAACATTTGACGATTTCGTTTTTTTTCGATAGGTAAAATGTGGATCTTCCAATAACTAACTATAAGATCAATATTTTCTAGATTGCTAATAAATTCTAAAATTATACAAAAACTTCATATTTAGTTCAAGCAGACTTCGATTTCAATAAATTATGTTATAAAAATATCGAAGAAATTACGCATTTTTAAGCAAAAAGAAAATATATATCAAATTTGACTGTAAAATGCTTCAAATTATTAAAAAGATTTCAAAAACTAATTTATTTTTAATTACCTAAAAATTGCTTTTAAAAACTAATTATTAAATAAAAATATTTCTCTCTTAAATTTGATTGAGGTTTAAACCTTTCTTAGAGAACATTCTTAAAGATTTGATCTTGTACATAACTCTTTTATACAAAACCATTTTGTTTTATTTTCAAATTTTCAGTATATATTTAAATATTGTATTATGTTTTTACGAATTTTTCGGGGCCAAACAGAAATTATTTTGTTTCTAGAGTGGGCCATTTCATAATAGTACAATATTTGTATATTTTAATATATAAAACAGAAATAATCGCCAGAAAGTTTTAATCGTGTTCATGAATATGTAAATGTACACACATGAACAAAAAAAACAAAAATATTTAACACTTTTATTTGCTTGTCATATATTTTTTAGTTTTTTTTAAAGAAAATTATGTACTTTATTGTTTTAACGAAAAAGTTAACATATTTTTCTTTCTTAAATCTTTTTTTATATAAAGTTAACATATAATTTCTTAATTTCTTTGTCGGAATTGCGCTCTAATTAATTTCTGGCGATTAATCTACATATACAGGTAATGTTATACATATATTGTATATACATGCAATACACTCACCGATACGGTGCGGAGCTTTATAGTATACAAAGAGTTTCTTGATCTATAACATATAAATAACACAAATTATATTTATATACAAAATAAAAATTTAAACAATAAATTTATATAAATTATATATTTATTTATATATTTATATAATATTATATAAATTTCTCTCAATTACTATCTGATGCTTACCGCATGGTTGCTTCGCCGTTGCCCGATGCCACCCCGGGCCTCCTCCTCGTAGAAGCTTCGAAACACTTGCACTCGCGTTACTTTTTTTCGCTCGCGTCGCGGCGACGCCCAGATTTTAGATATCACATTTTCGACGCGTTTTAAAATGCGAGAATCGCGAGAGCTTATTCGCGCGCGAATAGAACCGATGCTCTGTTTTCGCGTCGCCGCTTTTTTCGAGGCCAACTTATCGGAGGTGGGCCTAACCTCATCGAACGACGATGATGCGACTCCCCCGCGACGCACTCAGGTTAGGTCAGGAGTCGCCGATATTCCAAGAAATGGGCACTACATTTCACTATGTTTTATATTTCACAATTAACGACATAGAAATCGCGAATCGACAACGCCGAAAAACTCCGGAAACTCGCGTCGAAAGCGGAAATTCGATCCGACCGTGTACTTAATGAAGTCGCCTGCGTATCGACTCGCCCGTGCGATCGCGATCACGATGTCGGTATACGATTTCGCGACGCGATCAGATTTATACGATAATTAAGCACGTTAAAACACTAATCTCAAACTCGTACTGTCGCGGACCGACGATGAGCGCGCAAACGTCGATCGCGAACAACGAAAATGCACCTAACAACAGTTGTACAGGTGACGGACGCCGGACTGGCACTGCCAGTTACGAGACGCGCAACACGTCACACGTTGCGACAAGATGGCCGAATCCCAAGTCGTATAGTGGTGGGGGTCGCAGCGTATGTATGGCGTATGCGAGCTCGGAGCGCAATACGCCAAGGTCGGGTTGCCCGGACCGCCCAGCCGACCCCCACCACTACGACTTGGGACTCGGCCATCTTGTCGCAACGTGTGACGTGTTGCGCGTCTGCGCGTCTCGTAACTGGCAGTGCCAGTCCGGCGTCCGTCATCTGTACAGCTGTTGTTAGGTGCATTTTCGTTGTTCGCGATCGACGTTTGCGCGCTCATCGTCGGTCCGCGACAGTACGAGTGTGAGATTAGTGTTTTAACGTGCTTAATTATCGTATAAATCTGATCGCGTCGCGAAATCGTGTACCGACATCGTGATCGCGATCGCACGGGCGAGTCGATACGCAGGCGACTTCATTACACGGGCGAGTGTACTACACGGTCGGTTCGAATTACCGCTTTCGAAGCGAGTTTCCGGAGTTTTTCGGCGTTGTCGATCCGCGATTTCTACGTCGTTGAATTGTGACATATAAAACATAGCGATCGGCGACTCCTGACCTAACTTGCGTCGCGGGGGAGTCGCCGCATCATCGTCGTTCGATGAGGTTAGGTCCACCTCCGATAAGTGGGCCTCGAGAAAAGCGGCGACGCGAAAACAGAGCATCAGTTCTATTCGCGCGTGAATAAGCTCTTGCGATTCTCGCGTTTTACTGAAACGCGTCGAAAATGTGGTTTTTAAAATCCGGGCATCGCCGCGCGTCGCGAACGAAAAAAAGTAACGCGAGTGCAAGTGTTTCGAAGCTTCTTCGAGAAGGAGGCCCGGGGTGGCATCGGGCAACGGCAGAGCAACCATGCGGTAAGCAGATTATAATTAAAAGAAATTTATATAATATATAAATATATATATTAAATAAATATATAAATAATAAATTATATAAATAAATATGTAATTTATATATAATTACATATATATATAATTTATATAAATTTATTGTTCAAATTTTTATTTTGTATATGCATCTTAATTGCGTTTTTTATATGTTATAGATCAACGCTTTGTATTGAAGAGCTCCGCACCGTATCGGTGAGTGTATTGCATGTATACATATATGCATAACATTATCTGTACATGTAGATTAATCGCCAGAATTTAATTAAAGCACAATTCCGAAAAAGGAGTTAAGAAATAATATGTTAACTTTATATAAAAACAGATTTAAGAAAATATATGTTAACTTTTTCATTAAAACAATAAAATACATAAGTTTCTCTAAAAAAAAAATATATATATATATGTATATATATATACATATATGACAAGCAAATAAGTGTTAAATATTTTAGTTTTTTTTTTGTTCATGTACATTTACATATTCATGAACACGATTAAAACTTTCTGGCGATTATTTCTGTGTTATATATTAAAATATACAAATATTGTACTATTATGAAATGGCCCACTCTAGAAACAAAATAATTTCTGTTTGGCCTCGAAAAATTCGCAAAAACATAATACAATATTTAAATATACATATACTGAAAATTTGAAACTTAAACAAAATGGTTTTGTATAAAAGAGTTATGCACTGTAAAAAAATTTAGTAAATTTACACAAATAATAGGTGTAAAAATTACATGATTAGTCTTGTAAATATAAGAAATCATGTAATTATACAGAAATTATGTAATTCCACAAAATTATGTAGATTTGTCTTTTATTATGTAAATATATCTTCTTTTATATGGAAACTTACGAAATAATATGATATTTTAAAGATTTTATGTAATTATCTAAATTTTTGTAATATTACTCAATACAACAGTAATATTCTATATATCGTGTTTAATAATATGTATAATAATAATATGTTTAATAATATATTGTGTTTAATAATATGTTTAATAATACAATTATAAAAAATATTTTTACATTATCGTTTTATAATTTTACATACATATTGTAAATTTATTTTTGCAATCAGCTTAATTACAAATGAAGAAATTAATTTTACTTGTATATACTGCAAATTTACAAACGCGTCGAAATTTACAACTATTATAGTGGGTCTTAAAATTACCCACTATAATAGTTGTAATTTTACACAAAATTTTTTTACAGTGTGTACAAAATCAAATCTTTAAGAATACTCTCTAAGAAAGGTTCAAACCTCAATGAAATTTAAGAAAACAATATTTTTATTTAATAATTAGTTTTTTAAAGTAATTTTTAGGTAATTAATAATAAATTAAAAATAAATTAGTTCTTAAAATCGTTTTAATAATTTGATTTTACAGTTAAATTTGATTTATATTTTTTTCCGCTGAAAAATGCGTAATTTTTTTGATATTTTTATAACAATTTATTGAAATCGAAGTCTGCTTGAACTAAATATGAAGTTTTTGTATAATTTTAAAATTTATTAGCAATCTAGAAAATATTGATCTTATAGTTAGTTATCGGAAGATCCACATTTTACCTATCGAAAGAAACGAAATCGTCAAATGTTCTAGTTCGTGATAATTTGGAACATTTGCGATAATTTTTCTGAGAAATAAATCCGTGATCGTAATTTTTTGATATATCTATCATTCGCAGATCAGAGATTCTTCTCTTTCTAATGAAGAACTATAATTATAGGTATATACATATATTAATATACATATATAAATTGCACATGAAGTTATTATTATAAAAAAAATCGAATTTTATTGAACAAATTATTCGAAATTTTGTTATTACTAGAACAACACAAGCGCGCACTAAGCGCCATTTTTTTATTTTATATTAAAAAGAATATTTTTAAAAAAATAATATAAAAATATTTAAACTCGATTAATATTTTTTGACAGAAATCAGCTGATAACTGTCAAAAATATAAATTGAGTTAAAAAAGAATTATAACATACTATTTAAAATATATTATTATTTTAATTTATAAATCATTATTTTAAAATGTAATTAGCAAATTAACGCTTTAATTAGCTGATATCTGTCAAAAAATATTAATCGCAGATAAAGTATTATATTATATATACAGATAAAGGAGAGTATATTATAATATATTATTTACAACATATTTCTATTTTAATTTTTTTAATATATTATTATTTTTAAATTTAGTTAGCAAATTTTTACTTTATTAATATTTTTGTCAAAAATAACAATCGAGTTTTAAGCATTATGAAATATTTAAAACATTATTTTAATTTTTATAACATATTATTGTAAAATTTAATTTTTAAATTAACATTTTAGTCAGCTTATTTCTGTCAAAAAATATTAATACCTATTGCGTTAATTTGCTAATTATATTTTAAAATGTGTCAAAAAAATTAAAATGTTAATATGTTGTAAATAACATATGTTATAATATCTTATCCGCGATTAATATTTCTTGACAGAAGTCAACTGATTGAAGCGTCAGGTTGCTAATTAAATTTTAAAATAATAATTTGTTATAAAAATTAAAATAGTAATGTTATAAATAATATGTTACAATACTTTAAACCTGATTAATATTATTATTACAGTTATCAGCTGATTTCCGTCAAAAAATATTAATTGCAGATAAGGTATTATAAAATACATAATTTACAACATATTACTATTTAATTTTTTACAACATATTGTTTCAAAATTTAATTATCAAATTTTGGTTTTATTAATATTTTTTGACAAAAATCAGCTGATAACTGTCAACAATATTAATTGAGTTTGAAGAATTATAACATATTATTTGTACATATTTATACACAGTTTGAAAATTTGTGTTTTCTTGTTAAAAACGGTCCCCGTTAAAATTTTTAAATTAACATATTGCTGTTGTGTTAATTGAACTCAAATGTTAAATTATTAAAATAACTGAAAAGAAGTGTAAAAATAACACAATGTGTATTTACTTTTAATTTTCCACAATAAATATGTTCGATATTATTAGTGACAAGATTTATCTGTTAAAATTTACAGAAAAAAATGTTAATTTTACTTTATAATATAAGTGGGGATGATAAAATGTAAAATTAACAATTTTTTTAGTTAATTTTTACATTAAAACTATGTTAATTTAACACAAAATTTATTTTAAGTTTACTTGAAGTTTGCATTTATTTTATGTTAAAATATTAACACAATATTCGTGTCATCATTTAACATATCCGTATTATGTTAAATTAACACAAAAATTTCTGTGGACCGTTTGGGACATGTGATATTTGTTAAATTTTACACAAATTTTTCAATTGTGTATTTTAAAACATATTACATTTTAATATTTTTAAAATATTATTATTTTAAAATTTAATTAGCAAATTAATGCTTTATTAATAATTTTTGGCAGATATCAGCTGATTAAAAAAGCATTGTAATTTGCTAATTAAATTTTAAAATAGTAAGATGTTATAAAAATTAAAATGGTAATATGTTTTAAATAATATGTTATAGTTCTTTTAATTCGATTAATATTTTTGACAGTTATCAGCTGATTTCTGTCAAAAAATTTTAATCAAGTTTAAACAAAATATAAAAACATTCTTTTTTATAGAAGATCGAGGAATGGCGCGCGCGTAGTGCGCGCTTGTGTTGTTCTAGTTGAAGTTTAAAATATAAAAAAAATGCCTCTTTTGCGATATTTGAGATTTTTTGTGAAAAAGGTTAACGTTATATGAAGATTTTGCTCAGATGTCATGAATATATTATTCATCCCCTATAAAATGCATTTTTTAATTTACTTTGATATCTTGCTTTTTAGTCATGTTAGGAAAGATTTAAATACAGCGTTTTGTTGACAATGAGATAGCAAATATTCCGCCTATGATGATGAAGTCATATAATTATACTCATAATTTGTAGTTTAGAGCTATCGATACACATACACAGTGTAACTTATCGTGATAGATTCCACTAAATGTATATTTATATATAGGGTGTCTCATTTTAATTGCCCACCTTGAAATTTTTGAAACAAATGCATTTTCGAAAAATGTTCCAAACGAAAGTTGTATCATCTAAAGGGGGACAAATAATAATAATAAAAAACCTTTTTTTCTCAGGAACATCCTATAGAGATGAGCAATACATGATATTTGATCAGATTTTCCAGATAACATTAACCTTTTTTTTTTATAAAAAATCTTAAATATTGCAAAAAAAGCTATTTTTTACACATTAAACCTCAATTATTTTGAATCTGATGTGCTAGTGGAATTTGATTTGCGGCATCGTTTTCAGCACCAAAAAATCTATAAGAAACACTTTGTCTAGATTAAAATAATTGTTGGCTGTAAACTAGTGTTATCTAATCTCTATTTTAATCTACATAAGACTTTCTTAGTAGTAATTATTAACGGCGCACTATTCATTAACGTACACGTAATTTTTTGTCGTAACGTATATTTGTCAAAGCTTGCAGTAAATTTTGCATCTATGATTGCACACAATAATCCAATAATCGTCGATGTAAAACAATTATAGCGCAGCGTGAGCAAATAGTACTCTGCGTTGATACCACTGCCATAGAACATGCCTCGTTACACAATTACATTATAATATATATATATATATATATATATATATATATATATATATATATTTAATCGAATAAGTGTGGATAAAAATTTCCAAGAACCGTACTCTCGCGTGCGACAACGCGACCAGTACTCTGCGTTGATACCACTGCTT